>NC_050195.1:5427138-5429638 GCF_008315115.2 Sander lucioperca | reverse complement strand
TTTATGAAAACTCTCAAGACTCCTGATCCGTTTGTTATCACTAAATCATTTTCAATTATGCAAAAAAAAAAAAAAAATTAATAAAAAATCCACATCACGACAAGACTATTTCTTTATCACTTCCTGCAAAACCCATTGTGCATTTTTGATGTAGTATCTTTGTGCATGACTATCAGGCAGTCCTTCCAGAAAAAGCAGTTTTTTTGTGATTGTTGCGGGCAAAAATCCTTGATTATGTGTCACGTTTTCTTAAAAGATGTTATGGAATATGCGAGATATTTTATGCGGTGAAATTGCGGGAACTTGCAAAAACTGCAGTTTCATCATGGCTTCATCGCGGGGTTTGCAGCTATTCGATGATGTTCACGTCGCGTAATTTATGCGGCGAAAGTGCGCCGTATTTGAAAGACTTTGGCTGATTATGCATTGAATTACGCGATCGCATAATCGCGTTTTTCTGGAGGGACTGATCAGGGCAACGCAGATCGTGTGGACACAGAATTCCACAGAACTACATTTTTTTAAATTGAATTTTAACCTTGGTGTTGTCTTCCCGTCAACCATGAACTTCTCCTTCCAGGTCAAAATTGAAAATAAACTTTTTTTTGCGCTTTTCTGATGTTTTTGTTACTTTTTTCCATGCTTTTGGTGCTTCTTTTTAAAACCTGAGCTGGTTTAATAATGGTTTAATAATGGTTTTACACTTATTCTTGGAATTCATGGCCAACAAACCTCATTTATATCAAATTATACATACGTTTTTAGTTAAAAAGGCAGACATTATGAATTATTTTGACTCATAGTTAAGATCAGAGGATGTTGAGTGGATCACAGACTGGTATATGTCAAAGTTTAGTCCGGATCCTGTTTTGAAACCATTTAAAAAATTCAAATGCTATAAGATTAAATAAAACACCCAAAAAATTCAATGAAAGTAATCATTAATATGGTCCAAGTGGACAGAATATGTTAAGCCGATTAGATCAGACTTTGTGTAGACACTGCTGCCTCTTACTAATTTTGCACAGATTTTCAATTTTAAATGAATACCACTAACTTAAATAATATGGAAGAAAATTGGCTCCCCCGCCACCCGCACTTGAGTTCTGTTGTTCTTGTATTAAAAGTTTAAAACGGTAAAGCAATGTAATATACTTAATATGTCAAACAATTGTAAAATTCAATATGCTTTTCCAATAAAAGATAAATAAAAAAAAATAAAAAAAAGAAAGTAATCATTAAATTTACCTGAAGAACGTTGTATGGAACCATTCATGTTATTTTTGGGCAATTTGGTTGAAAGAAACACATATTTCTGATATAAAAGACTTTGAAACAAGTCAAATTTGACCCGAGAACAACATGAGGCTCAACACATCTCCACGCCAAGCAGAAAAAACTGATCGCTAAATTCTGCAGATTTTCATCCTGGATCACTGCTGAAAAAAGCACCTGCAGATTCCATTTAGGTGTGATGATTATTAAGTGTATCTATAAAGGGTAATGTGTGCATGTCTTTGTACATCACTGATCCTCTTGGCGTTCTCTCTGGCGAGGACGATCTCTGGCGTCTCTGTGGCTGAAGACATCAGGCCTCTCATCAGCTTGGAGTCCCAGCAGTACCGCAGCTAGAGGGCGACACAGAGCTGCTGTAAAAACACACAGGCTGCGGCCCAACAGTCAGACAATATTACCTCCTACTAGTGCTGGGCGCTATGACCACGAATATGTAGCGCAGTATTTTTTTAAGATTCTGGCGGTTTCACTGTACTTTCTTTCTTTTCCTTAACTGGGCCTTTATATTCAGTCACTCCAGAAAAACGTGATTATGCGATCGCATAATTCAATGCATAATCAGCCAAAGTCCGCATATTTATGCGGGGGGGCCGCATTTTTTCCAAATACGCCGCACTTTCGCCGCATAAATTGCAGATTTCCGCGCAAAATATGCGGGGCTTGCATGATTTCATAATCCCCGCATTTTCGTTGCAAAAAAGTCACATATATCTTAGCAGAAAGTTGAAAAATGTTGCGTTTACTTCACACAAGAGCAGCCATTTCCCCCTGTTGCTATGGGAACGTTATGAAGTGACGTAATTACGCGACGTGAGCATCATCGAAAAGCTGCAAACCCCGCGATGAAGCCATGTCCCAGTTCCCGCAATTGTTGCAAGTTCCCGTAATTTCATTGCATAAAATTGCATAAATATCCCGCATATTCCATCGCATTTTTTAAGAAAACGTGCCGCATAATCAAGGATTTTTGCCCGCAACAATCACAAAAAAACTCCGCATTTTTCTGGAAGGACTGTTATATAGGTTTATAATGGCTTATTCTACTGTCAGGAGTACATAGAATATATAAAAAAACATTTCAATGTCTTCATGTTTACTCAAAGCTTTTTATTACAACATATACATTAACGTTATAAGGATAGTCTATGTCCACGACCTTCTTAGGGTTGCTTTTGTCCAAAAGTTGAATCCGTCTCAACTTTAT
>NC_050195.1:5395834-5419438 GCF_008315115.2 Sander lucioperca | reverse complement strand
ATCATCAAGATAGTAAGCATCACCAATGTGTATAATGAGATTAATAGTTACTGTTCTAATCGGAAGCCTGATGTTCTCGCTGAGCTCTGGCTGTTCTGATCTTCTAGCTCACTGGCTGAAGACATAATTAGAGGCTCTTCCATCAAGCTAATGAAATTGGCAACTTTGGTAAGCATTGCAAACTGGAAACCCAAAATATTTAAATCCTATCATGGTGGCTGACAATAAATGATGCTGATGACAACTGCTGGTTCATAACTAGTTGTTATTGTCTCCTACCCTCCTGCTCAAGAAGAATTCGTTGCTCTGGAATCAAAACTATTTTACTTCTTACAAATACGCCGGTTGTGGTTTGACACTATAAATAAAGTTGAATGATAACTGAGAAATTTCAGATCATAGTCTGTTCCCTCATGTCATGACACTAACCTGTACTACTCCCTTTCCTAGAAACCTCGCAAAATCTAACAACCAGGTTGTATGCACTGTTTCATATTGGCACATCACGCAAGAAATGACACGCAAGTACAGCCGGTGACAACTGGGTGCATAAAAACATCATCGTCTATATGCGGCAACTTTAATAACGTGAGAAAGGAGTTGGTCACGTGGATATGTACCCCCTCTGGTAAAGAGTTATTGTTGCGTGGTAGGTACACCCACACCCCACATCACCACCCAATCTCCACACACACACACTCTCCACTCTCTGTCGCACTCACATAACCGCACCCTCGCACACCCTCGACACACCTCTCTCACACACACAGCTCCCACACAGTCCCACACAGAAACTCAACACTGACACACACTCACACCATCACCGCCCAAACACACCGAAACACACACAACCACACACACTCACCGCAACAACACACCAGAAACACACTGACCCCCACACTCTCCTCACACAAAAACACCACCCCCACACACACACACACACACAGACACACACACACACCACACACTCTCGCTACCTTACCATAATCATAACGAAACGGCTCTCCAACGATAGATCCAGGGGAGGCCAAACACGCAGTGGACCACGAGAAATAACCCCAAACACAAATTGCCTACGTTGTCTGCGAATTTCGGGGGTTAGCTTATACATTAACATCAGATGCAAAGGGGGTGGAGTCGATGTAGTACCGGCAAAAGAGGGAAGGCAGGATTCGCGTGTCGACAACCATGGTGAGGATTGGGATACCTCTCCGCACACAGACCCAGCTGGTGTCTGGGAAGAAAATTGAAGGCCTCGAAAAGGAATAAACAACTCCGAAGCTTGTCATGTAACAAACGGGGTATGGAATCATTCAGGGTATGCGGGGGGGGTGCAGGGATGGGAAAGCAAACGCATAGTTAGATGGGATGAAGTTTAGAAAATGGGCGCAAAGGACCCAGGACAACACTGAGGTGAGACTAACGCCCTAATAGACAAACCTGTGAAAACGGATTAAACATCTGCGCTTCGCAAGAGCTATCTTCATCTCTCGCGCTTTAATAGTCCCGAATGGTCGTCACGGCCGATCTAGAGATTGGAGCATACCCTGATCATTGCATTGAAATCCAGAATCACTGCGGGATGATGTCAGGGGGTTAAATCGGTGAGATGTTCTAGGCGTCGGGCGCTCCTCTGGACTGGGAAACGCTATTCGTGCTGGAGTGGGGGACAGAAACAACAGGTGGAGTGACGTCATCTGGTGGCGGGGGGAAACTACTTGAGAAAATAAATGTTCTATGTTTGCAGCTCGGGAGAAATTAACGTGGAAGTATCATTAGACCCTTCTGCAATGGTTCCTGCACACCAGAAGTTAACATGATAACTTAGAAACGCCGATCTTGCAGTGCAGGATAGACGGAAGCCTAAAGTCTTCTGCAGCAGTCCCTCCCCTAATGTTTGGAGTCCCAACGCTTTGCTTGTATATTAACTTCTATTTGGGATGAATGGGCAGAAATATATTGTTATGAGAGCAAAGCTAGCAGTACTAACAGTTAATATATAGTCTATATAGATTATATACACTAGATAGTTCTATATTACTATAGATCTAAATTATATATAGATAAATTAGGGTGCTCAGCGTTACCCGTGTCTCTCCGGAAGCGCGTGCATGAAAGCCGACTCGAGCGTTAAGCTTTGTTAAGCGCAGCCGCATGTATTAAGGTCGTCGAACACGTCACCCGCTGGGTTGGGGTCCCACTCCAGGCTACTATGGGTGACCCTTTGCAGCACCGTTACTGGGATCACAACGTCACTTCCCTCCCTAACCATCCGGCTCGGCGCTTGCAGCGCTAATGTAGAACACACAGGCACTGAAATCTCCGGAATGGTGCGTTGTATTTTCCAAAACATCCCAGACGCCGTAACAGTCAAAAGTCCCATGCACATTGTTTAACCGGTAGTCAATATCACGAAGCACTCAGCGGGCGCACCTATGGAGCTAATGCAACTACTTGTAACAGTTCTCACGTGATCGCAGATTGGACGGCCCTCAGGGGTGGGGGAGAGATAATGGTCGGACAAGAAGAAGTGGCTTTGCCCGCCGTAAAGGTTTAGCTTTCGACAGTCGCGGCAGCAATGCGCGTGACCGCGGTGCAGTCGGGCGCAGCAAACAAAAAAAACTGACCAAAAATGGTAGTCGCAACATCGGTGGACTACATCCACTTCAAGAAACTCCAACGCGAGTTTCAATACCGGCTGTGTAGTTGTTGTTGTGGCAAACACACTGTCTGTGCTATCCAGGACGGGGCGCATGGCGCCTCCTCCGGGGATACAAGGAGATGGGCTTGGTTTAACACTGACTTGGGCAAAAGAGGGCTCATGAACGGTGATACTTGGACGTAAGTGAGGTCCAAATCATCATGCTTTGGATGGGGCCGAAACACTATATGGACTCTAGTAACCGATCGATGCTGTAGTGTGTTGTAGGGATCGTACTGGGAGAAATTAGGCAATCTTTACGCGCTCAAACATCTCATCCTACCGATCTCTCAACTCTCACGTTGGTCGCCGGCCAACCCACACTGTCAAGGAAGAAGACAGGTCTAGGTGCGGGGGCTTCTCAGAAAAAGAAAGGGAAAAGAGGAAAGTCGTCGCAAGAAAGGAAAGGGAGTGGGAATGCAGGGGGATGCCCAAGAAAGAGAGCCGGGGGAAAAGGGCGGCCGATGGGAAGAGGGGACTGAAAACGTGCGGAAAGGGACAAAGAGGGACAGGTGTCTAAAAGAAGGATAACAACGAGGGAGGATAGATGAAGAGCTCGGAAATGGAAGAGAGGAGCGGGACAAAAAAAAGCGAGAGGGGGACGACAGCAAGGAGGTTTTAGGTGTGAAACGGAACGGGCTGGGAGAAGGGCAGGGGCTGCTGGGCCGGGGAGGGGGACCTGTAATGCAGCCTGGGGGCGACCTGCCCCACCCCGATTGGGCTGCGCCTAGCGCTAGGTTCGCCCGGGGTGGTACGTACTGCAGCGGGTCCCGGTCTCCGGGCAGAGCGTCTGTTGCGGTGGGGTGCACCTTTGAAGCTGTTGTTCCGGTGCGCAGGTGTGCCGTGGTTCCTTCTGAGTGGGGACTAACTGCTTGTTTTTGGAGTGCTCGGGCCTGGCATTCTGTTCGCATCTCACTGGGGTCTGCCTGTAAGGGTTAGTAGGGCGCTAAGTAAAACCATGGATCTTCACCACATTGCGGGGCTATGGCCTGGTGGGGGGACAACAGCATTTTAGACAGAAAAACGATTAAAAACTAAAAATGCTAGCTGGGATCGAAGGGTTTAGGTTCAAAACACGTACAGCATTTTGCTGAATTTCAAACTGCTAACCAAAACTGCAGAAGTCAACACTAGGACTAAAGGCCCGTGTTTCGGGCAAACCTGCGTTCTGTTTACCAGAGCACAAATGCAAGTAAATACAAATAGTCTACAAACAAGACATAATACACGCTTGTATTTAAAGTGTTATTTCTCTTACCTATTTGTCTTGGAAGGCCACGTTGTTTTATGTGCATTTAAGCAGGGCATGTACAGACTTTCACACAACTTACTATGACTTTTTAACTACACGTACTGATTCAAGAGCTCATCGTGTTAGATACTCGCTCATGACTCTCTGACCCACACACCACACACACACACACCCAACACACAGACGACACATCAGACACGTAACGACCCCCTAACATCCTGGTCCTGGAGCCGTCTGACACACCAGCCTGTTTCTAACATCCGGGCCTGGAGCCTCGTACCCCAGCCTGTTTTACTAACATCTCCGGTCTCGGGGAGCCGTTGCACGCCAGCCTGCGTTTTCGAACCCTGGTCTCTGGGACGTTCCCCACTCTGTTCTTTCCCCCGCGGACCGGATCGTGGTCTGAGAGCGAATCTTTCGCCCTGTAGGACTCATGTACACGGACGCTTCTCGTCAAAGGCTTCTCAACCCAGACAGGGAGGTCAGTGTTGATTTCCTCCCCCTCATGTTCAAGTGGGTACTGGCCCTTTAAATGGCTTCGACAGATAATGTTGTGGCTGGGCTTACTCTGTCACATATTTAGGATTGAACCGTCAACTTAACTTTGCATGGTCGTCTCATTCTTCTCTACATTTGACCTTCTCTCTCTTCAACGTTGTTTGTTTTGTTTCTTCGAGGTTGTTGACACTTGTTCCGCCGCTCTGTCCTTCTGTCTGCTCTGTGTCCTGTCCTCCTTGCTCTGTCTGTCTCTGTCTTGCGGTCTGTGAAGGCGTCTGCCAAACACTCAAACTGTACCTGACAACTGGATTTCTCTTAAATAAAAGTTTAACAGGAGGTCGTGTTGTAGACCACGTGTCAGATGTTAACTTGTGAGCTAAAACTCCTTAACTTTTTTAATGATGGAGGTGGCACAGTTACTCAGCGCTTTATCACATCAGAATATTTACTATCCCTTTAGTGTGAGAGTGGGCAAGTTGGTTTTATGCTTTGTGTATCGGGTTAGGAATGTGCGTTGCAGAAAGAACGAGCGACGAGGTTTTGTGGTGGTGTTGTGGTGTGGGGTGTGTGGTGTGTGTGTTTGCTGTGTGTGTGGTGTTTTTCTTAAATATAATAACTTTAAAAGACAGAACCTTCCGTGTCCGCTGACAGAAACCTTGCGCTGTTGATGATCCCCCGGAGGAGATCGGAGACGAAAGACCGAGGAGACGTCAGCCGCATTGCAGACAGACGGCACAGATACAGATGCTCTCAGAGTACCCACCAGACCAGGTCTCACACCATCACATCCCCACAGAGTACCGGTCTCACACCATCACAGCTCTCAGGTAGACCAGATCTCACCCGCACACAGTCCGCTCATAACCAGTCTCTACACCCACCACAGTAGACCAGCTCTCACCACCATCACAGGCTCTCAGAGACCAATCTCCACCATCCCAGTCTCCAGGTAGACCCTGGCTCCTCACACACTCACAGTCTCTCAGTTAGACCAGCTCACACCCTCACAGTCGCCGCAGGAACCAGGTATCACACCATCACAGTCTCTCAGGTACCATGTCTCAACCCCACCATCCGTAGACCAGGTTCAACACCATCACAGTCTCCAGTGACACCAGAATTACCAAATTCAATACTTTTAAAACCGACCTACTTACCGCTGAAACATCAGTATCAAAAAAGTCTGGGGTAGATTCATACCCAATTTCAACATTGCCATTTCCCTCACCTCAATACCTAAATCTAATAATCTCGGGATTGGGCGGCAGTCTACGTTACCTCCATCCGTACCGGAGAGACGTGCAGGAGCAAACTCTCCGTTTACACACAAGACGCTTCACGCCGTCGGAAGCTCGGAAACCAAAACACTAATACATAATCAGATCTGTGCCGTAATGCTTGTCATTTCTTTTTTGTCGTTTTTACAAACGCATCAGAAAACCATATGTTCTAGCCACCATGCGAAAGTCACTGTACGGTACCGAACAAAGGTGTTGAACGATACTTCGTCTCCCCCCCTACGTAACGTAGGCTTGGTTCCGATCACGGAAACATCTGTCAATTCATCCAGTTCAACGCTGGTTCTGGTCCGGGGGCGCGCCAGGTGGGGGTAATACAACACTGTGGTTCTTTTTGTTGGAGCAAGCTAGTGAGTCTTAAGACAACGGCAGAGATACCGCGATCCAGCGCCCAAAGTCGAGTCTGTCCACGGGCCCCGCAACCCAAACACCCAGGTACACTCAAGCCCAGTCTAGCGTTTACTGGCCCCGACCACCCCCCAGGTACAAACCCCCCCATTCCCAAGTCCAGCTTCAAGCAGCCCCAACGTCCGTACGTTCTCTTACGGCCCTAACCACCCTGTACCAAGCAGCCCAAGTCTCTAGTTCTCACTTGGCCCCTTCCAACCCCCGGGTACAAGCAGCCAACCGTCTAGGTTTACTGGGCCCCTCAACACCAGGGTACAAGCAGCCCAAGTCTAGTTTACTTGCCCCCTCAACCCACCAAGGACAAGCCCCAACGCGAGTGTTACGGGCCCTCAACCACCAGGACTCACAGCAGCCCAAATTCGGTGTGACGGCCCCTCACACCAAGGACCAGCACCCAAAGTCTCGGTTTACTGGGCCTCTCAACAACCAGTACAAGCAGCCCAAAGTCCTATGTTTACTCGGCCCTCAACTCACCAGTACAAGCACCCCAAGTCTAGGGGGGTTTTTACCTGGCCCGTAACCACCAGGGACATCAATGCCCCCAAATCTATAGTGCTTTACTGCCCCTCACACCAGGGGTACAAGCGCCCAAAGTCGAGTGGGAAACTGCGCCCTCAACCAACAGGTACACAGCCCAAGGCTAGTGTGTACGGGCCCCTGCACCACCAGGGTACCAGCAGCCCTCAAAGTCTAGTTTCTACTGCCGCTCAACCACCAGGGTACAGCGCACCCCAAAGTCAGTTTACTGCCCGTAAAACCCCCCGGGTACAAGCAGTCCCAAAGTCTAGTTTTTAACTGCCCCTCAACAACCAGGGTACAGCAGCCCAAGTCTAGCTTGACTGGCCCCGCAACAGACCAGGGTAACTAAGCAGCCCAATCCTAGTTTTTACTGCCCCCTCCCCGCAACCACCAGGTACAGCAGCAAAGCTAGTGTTTACGGGCCCATCAACCACAGGTACAAGCGCCCAAAGTCTAGTTGTTTACTGGCCCGGCACCCACCAGTCGTACAAGCAGTCCAAAGTCTACGTTTTAACTGCCTAAACCACAGTACAAGCAGTCCAAAGTCCTAGTTTACTGCCCCTAAACCACAGGGTACTCATCAAGTCCCCAAAGTCTAGTTTTACTGGCCCCTTCAACCACCAAGGTACAAACCCAAAGTCTAGGTTTTACCGGGCTCTCACAACCAGGTACAAGCAGCCCAAAGTCAGTTTTACTGGTCCCTAACACCAGTGCTACAAGCACCCCAAAGTCCGAGTCTTACTGCCCCCCTCAACCCCAGGGGACAGCCAACAGCCTATGTGGTTCTACCCCTCTCAACAAATGTGAAGCATACGGGAAAAATCGTTTGAAAACCGCTCGAGGGATTTCAAAGCATCCAAACACATGCAAACTGTCCCAAAACAACCGACTCATCAAACCAGAAACATAAAAGGAGATGCAGGCCTGACCTGATCGCGGATAGGTCTGATGGTTTCTATTTACTAATTATCTGACAGACACTAAATTCTAAACGTAAACAACAACAAAAGCAGCCATTAAACACTAAAATCGGTCAAGTTTGAAACTAAACAGGGAAGAACTCAGTTCCTCCGACAGATTCACTTACGGCTTGATGTTATTTTGTTACATAATTTAATGTATCTTTGATAGAACATTATCTGATGGTTATATTATTATAATAATTTTCTGAATAATAACTGATCGAACATTCGTCTGTATTCGGTAGATGATTGATAACATTATAAGATATGCGACTAGACATTAGTCTGGCATGTTAGAGGAGTGATAAGATTACAATATATTCTGATATGACACATATCTGAGGGGTATATATCATATGATATTAAAATAATAACTCTGATCGAACAGTAAGTCTGATTTCGTCTTATTATAATTATCTTATAATTGATAAATTTGAGGATCGTTCATAGTGTCGGAGGAAACGCCTGATCCCTACATCTCTGTCCTCTTCAGGTACGCGACTTTTGTGAAAGCGAAGCAGAACGTTGTGCAAAAAAGCGCGAGAGAGAGCGCCAGAAGAAGAAGAAGTGACGTGAACCCACCCACTCCCGTGGAAACCGCCGACTCAGAGGAAAATGTTCCTGAAGCCCCAGGACTGAACTGACTCTGCTCAGGGGAGAGAACGTTTTCTAGAGTGGTTTAAGTATCGCTTTGTTTATACCATCCGGATTTTTTCTAGAGAGGTTTATCTTTGCCATGACTCAGCCGCCTGTTCACAGTCTGTGCTGCAGCATGACTCCAGCGGTTTTACAGTCTCGTCTGCAGCATACTCAGCTTTTTACAGCTCTGTGCTCAGATGATCCAGCGTTCTTACAGGCGGTCTGTGCGGAGGACTCAGCGTTTTACAGGCGCTGCAGGATGACTCAGGGTCACAGGCTGCTCAGGATGCTTCGCGTGTTACCCAGTTGTGCTCGCAGCAATGATCAGCAGTTTTACACGTCTGTGCTGTATAGATGACTCAGCGTTTTTTATCCAGTCTGTCTGCAGGATATCATGGTTTCTGCAGCCCTCGGTCAGGATGACTCGTCGTTGTCAGGCTCGCTGCATCGGAGGACTCCCTCGTTTGACAAGTCTGCTGGCACGATGCGGTTCATGAAATACCACAGCCTTCACGTGGATCCAGGGTGTGATCTTCTTTAACCCGTCACAGCAAATGGTCCAACCCCTCAGATAGCATCAAACTCGCATACAAGCACTGCGAAAAGGTGGGTGGAAACCTGAGTACAAGGCAACAAATCTTGTCAACGAGCTTCTCTCACGCTCCCCTCTCAACTCCTCTTCGACAAATACACCGAAAACATGTTAAGGGGGTCTAAAAGAGCTTTAAATACTCTTTAAACGTGATAAAGGTGGAGAAATTATGGGTCACATCACTTGACCCCGTTTCCAAGATTCTTATTCATATAATATGTTCTTCATTCAAAGAATACAGCGTTTCATGTTATTACACAACATTTCCATGACGAACATCACTCCTATATTCATATGACTTCACTAGAGTTGCGAAAATAATTCATCATTTCTCTGCCTATTGACCCCAGACTAAGGGATCTTTTCTGTACATAATGTGCTAGTGGCCATCAATTAAAAATATTAGTGTCAAACTATTGTATACGTTTCGGCTAGGTCCACAAGAACTGTGTGATCTCTAGACTTTTATTGTCTTCTATAAACACAGAACAGACGGAGGTACATTTTTAGTCTGGCTGAGGACAACAGTGCGTGGACAGCAGACAGCAGGACGAAGGTCGAGACGCTTTTAAGCTATAGTACGGAGTTTTCTGTCTCCCCCCGGAGGAATTCTCAAGTACATGACAACAACACTTCCGGCACTCAACGTGATACGAGCCTTCCCCCCTCTCCCCCTCCTCCACACCGCTGCTAGTAACCATGGGACCGGAGGATAAAAAACTGGGCGCGCTCCTGCAAAGAGGTCATTATCTTCATCGGGTCCTGCGCCAAAGATCTCTCTCAACATAATCATCCTGAGAGATCCATAGAGAGTTGTTGGAGCTGATAGCCCTAATTGAAAGCTCATATGGGGCTCATTTTCAGGTTCATAAGGATTTAGAGGGTGTACCGAACAGTTTACATGGTTAATTTTTGAATATTCGTGTTTTGTCACTCCGCACATTCGCTGCAGCTCCTCTTCTGTCACCCGATGGTTCATGCCTCTGTTTCGCTACAGAGGAGACCTCCTGCACTGCTGGAACTATCTGTTGGCAGGCGCCACAATGCGCAGTCGCTAGGTAAGATCACATTGCTCATAGCTAGATCTGACTCACTGATCACTACTAGGTAAGATCCCCATGATAAGTAGCTAGGAAGACCACAGACAGTAGCCGAGGTAGGACTACAGAGCTAGCTAGCGTTTCCTCCACTCAGTAGTACAAGGCATGATTAGCCGGAGACTTCTTCGAAATGAAGGGCGCACTTCCTACTCTTGTTGAGACCTGCAGAACTCGACATGGAAGTAGTTCGTTTTGTAGATTATGGGAACTAGTCGGTGTTCTGATCCAGTGTGTTGCCATTGAGAACGAGCTAGCACATGCTAACCGTTGCTCCCTTAGCCCCGCGTCTCACATGACGTGGTCCTTCCGGCAACTTCAACCTTATCTACTACGTCCTGGGGCGTAATTGCAGTACGGAGCTGATTTCAACTGCCCCATGTGAAGTCGCCCGTTAGTAACAATCTCTAAATAACACCCACAGAATCACTCGCAGCACAGCCCACATTACTCGCCTATCTTCTTCTATCCGATTTATATGTCTCACACATTCAGGATCCCAATAACTATGATACACATATCCAGATTTATGGGTGCGGGCTTTTTACAATTTTTTTGTTCCTTTTAAGGTTTTGTCTCACTTTTTCACAGACATTTTTGCTGTTGTTTTTCTGCGCCTTTTGGGGGCCATATTCACGGAATGTCTTTGGCTACTTTGACCTCCAGCCCCCCATAGGAAAACAGCAAAGACACCTGCCCCATCTGTGGCCCATGGGCATGCTGATCTTACAGGGAGTGTTCAGTGCATTCTTGGGAGTATTGCATCTTCTGGCCGCGTCAGTGATGCACCATTTGCGACCAACAAAAACCCTGGTCTAATAGTCAACATCCGGCAGCATTTTCTATTGTTCTATTTTTACGGCATTACTTAAAATCGCCTAGACTTATGCCAGCACACCACACACCTGAAGAATATTACAAATAAAAATATTACGTGCAATCCGCCATCATATAGCTGCTTTCTACCAGCAGTAACTTATTCTCCTGTATGAGATATTTCTACCACAATAGACTTTATTCTCCCTGTAAGAGATGATTTCTCTACCATAAGATAACTTTAGTCCTGCTAGGAGATGATTTTCTACCAGCAGATAGACTTTATTCTCCCTGTACGCGAGAATATCTCGACACAGCAGATAAGCTTTATTCTCCCTGTAGGAGAGGATTTCCTTCCTACCAGAAGAGAGACTTTAGTCGCCCTGTAGGAGAATGATCTCTACCACCAGATGCAACAGTGCCACAGGGTTTTCCCCAGCACAATGCCTGAGAGAAAATGCTGCCTATCTGAAGGCATCTTCTGAGGCGCACAGAGAGGGAGTGTCTCCAACAGGTTCCTCTGTTTGTCCATTCCGTGAGCCGGTGAAGACTTAAGTCTACTCTTCGCTCAGGCTACCCAGCTTCATTTCAGCGGGTCTTGATCAGAGTTCCTCCCTCCTTTCAATGGATTTAGTCAGGTCTTAACTATCCTGTTAAAACAATGTAGTCACATTATTGAAAAGAACTGCTGCCTGCTCTCATGTTGTGCTTTTACGACATCTTACTGCGAACATCGTTTTAGAACTAACTTTCTGAATCACTTTGATTGCAATTAAAAGAAGCAAAGACGGGAATATGTTTTCTGCTGATTATTTGTGTCTGACGCCCACATTTATTCTAGTGTGGCGCTTGTAAGCAGTCCAAAAAGTGCGGCTGCGAGAGTACTGATACATATTTATGCTGACGCTTTCGTTTACATACCTGCTGATTGTGACCGTGGCTGGGAGCAGGGCATAACCCTGCAGTTTCCCGCTTGACTGTCGACCAGCGTCTCAATAGCAGATCATACACCGCTTGTATTTTTTTTTCTATCACTAGAAACGGCAAACATTGTAAAATAAACCTTGTTTAAAAAGTTCCTAAAATGTTCGGAAATCTACCAGAGGTCAGTCCCGATACATAGTTTCCAAGCGAATACAACGTAGTCACTACGTACATTAAACATCTTTCTAGTTATCAATACAACGTACAACTCACGTTATTTAAACTAACGTAGTGATCAATACAACGTAGCACGCGTTATTAACTAACGTTAGTGATCAGATACGACGTAGCAACTACGTTTAAACTCACGTTCGTTGATCCATCACGTTCATTAAACCTACACGTTAGTGATTCCGGATGCAGCTTGCTCTTGGTTCCTATAGATAACCTAATTAACGTTAACTACAATTGAGTTTACGTTATTCCGCCTCCGTAGTTCTAAAAAAGTACAGTGTTTTTAAAAATGGACCATTCATTGTCTAACAATTTTCAATATACTTTGGAAGTAGGGCAAGACATTTGAGGACTGTTAACGCGACGAGGACGACGATATACACCAAAAAGACAGGCCAGGTGTCCGTTAACGAATCCTAAGATGACTGTGTATAAGACGGGGCCTCCTCGAAGTCAACATGAAAAAGGACTCCTGGTCCCCTTGCTATCAAGGTTTTCACCGGGGAAGGCCCCCATCTAGCATAGACTGACAGTGACAATGACACCGCCTGTGTCTGCATGAACTAATTAGCTCACACTGGCTAACTTATTCGCCGTAGTTCTAAGGGACTAACTTTTGAGGGATGACTCAACAGAGTATACATTATAAGCATGCAATATCGAATAAGAAACGCATAATATCAGTATTGAATTGTTTTATGACGTTGGCAAGCAGAAGTAGAATCAACGGGATCTCCCTCGCCGAGGAGGCCAGGGCATTCAACATGTTTGACAGCCCGCTTGTGGCACTTATCCAAACTGTTTATCAGTCCCCGCCTTTGAGGTGAGTATCCCTTACATATAGTAGAGCCTTACTTAACTTACAGTTAAGTCTGTGAAAAAACCAAAAAACTTCTGACTTTAAAGGTGCGATCTATTTATACAATCTTTCCTGTTAACTCTTGTGTGTGATCGTATCGAATAATTCAAACCACTAAAACTTTTATTCCGATTGTCTTGACTAATTTTGTCGTTTTTTGCAAACTGTGTTCCTAATTTTTTTTTCCACATTTTGTCACTTTGTATCTGATGTTTGTGCGGTCGATTCTCTATGTTGGCCTTTTGACCTTTTTAGGGTTGTTTTTTCTCCCCTTCAAAAAACAGGCTTCAACATCAATATGTTGTTCAAATGCTATCAAATTGCAATAAACACCCCATAGTCGATGAAAGTAGTGAACTGATCATCGTTGTACGGCGTGGGGGAGAGCCGTTTATGAACTATCCACCTTATTCTTTTTTCGGACAGTGGGTCGGGTGACTAGAACCCCACATTTCTCATATGGAAAACTTTCTTTTAAAAAATGGGTCAGATTTTGCCCGAGGACAACAGGAGCGGTCGGATAGAAGAATGTCTGAGTTCCTGAGTTTCGAAGTCAACTCCTCATTTCGCTTCTCACTCAGAACTCCACCTGTGGACCCACTCCCATGTTTGGATTTAAAGGGTCTTTTTAAGTGTGTTGTCGTTCAACATACAAAAGACGTCCCAAACTCTGTTGCCTAATATCTCTATTTCATTCTCCTATTTGGTCGTCCTCATACTTATCACGGAACGCGGAATAAATCTGTTTGGGGAAGTAGGTTGCCCACCACTACGGTTAAGGAGGACCACATGTTGTTTTCTACAGAGACTCAGAAGGGCGACAAGTCGATTGGCCATTCCAGTAAGAGCCGTTTCATCTTTCTGTTCATAGAGATTAAATGAATTATTGCATGACAACACGTATTGAAGTTTATATTAATACGTTGCAATCGCGTGCGGATTGTCTAATTAAGAGTGTCAGAGAACGGTGACACGGTGGGACTCATTGGACTTTTACTTCTAAATTATCTTATTAAAATCCAGTAATTTTATCTTGCGTAGTCTGTTCTTGATTCTGAGTTGGGGTTTCTAATATTATTTCATACTGGTCTGTGCTAGATCAATCCCAAAACGCTCTCGTTTTTATAAACTCACTGTTGTTGTTTAACCTCACTTTCGACCTTTCGGCAGCGAGCACGGGTTGCGCTCTGCTTTAAGAAAGCACCCAAAGTAAGGTAGATCTACACACCAATAAAACTATCTATGGTTAGGTCTTCACAGGACCATCCGAATTCTCTGTCTGTCATTGTTTGCACTATCCAGATTACCAGAAAGATACTTCAATGGGTTTCAGTCCTTTGTGTCCAGATAATAATGCCATCACCTTTCACTCCAGCTTGTTTGCCGTTGAAGATGGAGGCCTGGAGACACCGTCTACAAAGGAAGGCGTGCACGTTGAATTGTTGGGGAAATTCTACCTTCCTGAGATAGTAAAGATGGAGGTTGTAGAGTATGGACGGGACTTCATTGCCCTGTGCTCATCTGGTCCTGATGACCTTCCTGAGGACACGAAAGCTGTAGCCTTTGAATGGAGAGATAGAAGCTGCACATGGTGGCTTACGAGCCCTGAGAGCTCGTGAGAGAGGGACCGAAGTACCGGTCATCAGCGAGCTCTACAGAGGAGAGGCCTTCACAGTATTGCGTGAGAGGTCAAGGCAATTCAATGTCATTTCCTTTCTTATTTACAGTATCAACCTCAATAACAGAGTTACTCTCCAGACACTATCACTCACGATAGAGTAGGTCGACATCACACTCTATAAGGTACAAAGACCCAACAATCCAGTAATTCTCCCCAAGACCAAGAGTGTAACGGCGCAAGGAAAAACTCCCTTTGAGGGAGAACCTTGTGCCATACCCAGGCTCTTGGTATGCTGTGTCTGACGGTGCCGGTTCGGTGCGGTGGATACAGTGGCCATATAGTCCCAATAAAGATACTGGAACATTACTAGAATCAGTAGTCTGTAGTAGTTGCACTCGGCGTTAACATGTCTCCCTATATAACAGGGCATAGCAAGCATAGCATGACGGCGATGCCAGGACCCTAATCCAAGGTCCACGCTGTGCCAAGAAAAGACCTAAGGAACGCGGGGGACTAAGGCTCCCCAAGCTTCAGTTATAACAACTCATTCTGGGACAATCCAACGATGGAACAAGAGAGAAAGAGAGAGAAGCTCAGTGTGCAAGTGAAGTCCCCCCGGCAGTCTCCAAACTGAACAGCATAACTCAGAACCTGGTGCAAGCAAATCCTGAGCCAGCTTTCAATAAGGGTTTGGTAAATGAATCTGACGACATAAGAGAAAGCAGATAAGAAGGGTGCCCATTTCTGCGACACCTCCCCCGCTGGTCTAGGCGCACGCTGGCCAAATCCTCACTCCCTAACTATACATCTTATCACGAGGAGAGGTTTAGTTTATCGTAAATGTGTGACGGTGTCTACCGCCCGAACCAGACTGGGAGCGGGTTTCCACAGAAGGGAGCCTGATAGCTGAAAGGCTCTGACTCCCGTTCTACTTTTATAGGACCTAGAACCCACAAGTAACTCTGCATTCTGGATCATACAGTGCTCTAGTGGGACATAAGTCCTAAGTCTCTTCAAGTCTATGTGTGCTAGACTGTAGGAGCTTTGTAGTTCCAGGATGAAGGATTCTTTAAACTTCAATCCTGCGATTTACAGGAAGCCATGGAGAGAAGCTAATACATGGAGAAAGAGAGTCTCTTTTCTTATTTCCTTTTCAGAACACGCCTGCCGCATTCTGGATCAGCTGGAGAGGGCTTACGCGGACTTATTGGGCAACCTGATAGTAGGATTACAGTAGGTCCCCTCGGGAAGTAACAGCATGCATGACTATTTTTTCAGTCACCGTTTTGAGACCGGATGTCCTAATTTTGGCAATGTTATTGAGATGGAGAAATCAGGCTGTTCTAGAGGTTTGTGTTAGGCGTTAAAAGGATAGAATCCTCTCAAATTACTCCTATAGTTTCTGACTATACTGGGGGCTCCCAGGCAATACCATCCAAGTAATATATCTTTAGATAAGAGCGTTCGCAGGTGTTCTGGTGCCCACACCATAACTTCAGTTTTGTTTTCGAGTTTAACAGCAGGTTTCCCCCAGGATTCGTCGCTAAATTCTATGGACTATGGACTGCTGATTTCTCAGAACTTATGCACTTATTTGCTAAGGCACTGTAAATAATTGACTAAACATGATCATACTGCATTCTGTGTTTTTATGTCTTTTGTAAGCACTGCTATAAAGATGGAAGCACTTTTAATGATTGGCACTACCTGTTGATCCTAATACTGTCCTTCATGTACGAGTTCTCTTACTGTGCACTGACCAATGAAGTTGAATCTATCTATCTTAGCTTAGCGTCCCAGCTTTATCTAATTCCGTGTAGTTTGGTAATAGAACTCGAAAGTTAGTAATTCGTCGTCTCACCTCTCTCCTGGCTCTCTCCTCCCCTCTCTGCCCATCTCTCTCTCTCTGTTCTCTCTCTCTCTCTCTCTCACCTGCTCTCCTGTCTCCTCTCTCTCCTCGCTCCTCCCTCGTCCCTCCTCTTCCTCTCTCCCTCTCTCTCTCTCTCTCTCCTCTCTCTCCTCCTCTCTCTCTCTCCTCTCTCTCTCGCTCTCTCTCTCCCTCTCTGCTCGTCTCTCTCTCTCTTCTCGTCTCTCCTCTCTCTCTTCCTGTCTCCGTCCTCTCTCTCTCCTCCCTCTCTGTCTCCCTCTCTTCTCTCTCTCTCTCTCGTCTCTCTCCTCTCCCTCTCTGTCTCTCTCCTCTCTGTCTCTCTCTCTCTCTGTCTCTCTCTCTCTCTGCTCTCTCTCTCCTCTCTCTGCTCTCTCTCTCTCTCCCTCCTCTCTCTGTCTCTCTCTCTCTCTCCTCTCTCTCCTCTCTCTCTCTGTCTCTCTCTCTCTCTCTCTCTCTCTCTCTCTCTCTCTCTCTCTCTGTCTCTCTCTCTCTCTCTCCCTCTCTGTCTCTCTCTCTCTCTGTCTCTCTCTCTCCCTGTCTCTCTCTCTCCCTGTCTCTCTCTCAGGAATTGTGGGAGAATCAGTGAAGGATGAGTTCACAGCGTGCAGGATGGGGTGGGGGGGCAGAAACCACGACTGAAACACCTCTGTCAGATTCTTTCAAAGATTTTACATATTTCAGGCAGCGCCAATATTATGTAACGGTCCTCACTTCCTGTCTCCTAAAGGGGCGTGGCCTCGTTTCAAAGTGTAGTGAACGCCGTGTGGATGGATGAAAAGTTATATTTATATAATTTAATATTTTATTAAATACATTTTAAAATAACATTGAAAAAAGTGGGGGGGAAACAAAAAAAGCATCAAAAATGCTGTGAAAAGTGACAACGTAGAATAAAAACAAATTAAGTTAATAAACGCTGCAAAAGGACGTCATAAACCCGGAAAAACGTGAGTTACCAGATCTCGTGAGAGTTCGGTCCAAAGAACTGAAACAAAGTTAATTTTCTAAAAGCTGCAAAACCGTAAAAATTGAAAATAAAAATTTTAAAAAACCTAATAAAAAATTACAAAAACGTTGAAAAAAAATCAACAAAACTATAAAAACTGTAAAAATAAATAAATAAATAAAAATGTCAAAAAAAGTCGGGAAAAAAAAGACAAACCGTAGAACAAACGGCAAGAAAAAAATTAAAGAAAACTAAAAAAAAAAAAGTAAAAAACACTGAAATAAATGATTTAAATGTTGGGAAAAATCCCCAAAAACAGAAAAACTTCTCTTTTTTTTTTTTTTTTTTTTTTTTAAAAAAAGGGACAAAAACTCAAAAAATACGTCAGGGAAAAAATTTTTTGAAAAAAATCTTCTAAAAAGCCAAAAACACTGAAAAAAGTAGAAAAAAAATCGACAACGCTACCAAAAAAAAAAACTAAACGTATAATGACAAAAAGTGATAAAAACAAATTAAGTTAATAAATGCTGCAAAAGGGCGTCATAACCACTGAAAAACGTGAGTTGCCAGATCTCGCGAGAGTTCGGTCCTGAGCAAGAAACGAAACAAAGTTAATTTTAAAAAAACGTAAAAAATAAAAATAAGTAAAAAAAAAAAACCTAATAAAGAAATTACAAAAACGTTGAAAAAAATCATCAAAATCAGTAAAAATAAATAAATAAAAATAAATAAATAAAAAGTCGGGAAAAAGACAAATCGTAGAATACAAACAATAAAAAAGTCGCCCAAACGCCAAGAAAAATAAAAAATAAAAAATTACTTAAATATTGGGAAAAATCCTCAAAACCATAAAAACTGTAAAAATAAAAAAAAAGAAATAAATAAATAAAAAAGTCACAAAAGTGAAGAGAAAAACATTTTTAAAAAGGAGGGGCAAAAACAAAAAAAAAATACGTCAAAAAAGCACAAAAAAAAGGGAAAAAACTTTTTGAAAAAGTGTAAAAAATCCCCAAAATAAAAGTTAAAAAGTCAGGAAAAAACGCTTGAAAAAAATCTTCTAAAAGATCGCAAAAAAACTCAAAAAAAGTAGGTAAAAAACTCGGCAACGCTACCAAAAACCTGAACGTATACGCCGTTAAAAGCCCATTTCATACTGATTTAGGAACTCTACTTTCAGGGCGATGGAGGAGGATGTGTGTCAGAATGTTGTGGAGATACGTGGATTATTTTGGTTTTAGTTTCAGGTTCCTATAGCAACCCAGACAGCTGTGCTGCAGACAGAAGTGTTTCAGTCTCCTGTGGTTCTGGT
Source organism: Sander lucioperca (assembly GCF_008315115.2). Classification (NCBI taxonomy): domain Eukaryota; kingdom Metazoa; phylum Chordata; class Actinopteri; order Perciformes; family Percidae; genus Sander; species Sander lucioperca. The sequence continues at coordinate 5,400,875 of NC_050195.1, read as the reverse complement.
TCGATGGCTGAAGGGGTTTTAGAGTCACTTCCTGTTTCCTCGCTGCCTGTTTCCTGTCTGTCTCACACCTGGTTCATCACACCTGCTCACAGTGAACGTGGAGCTGCTGCCGTCCGTCAAACACTCGACCGTAACGGAACAAAGACGCAGCTACAACCTTCCTGTCCACGGGGAACGGAGCAGCTGTTACGGCTCTACAATAGTTAGGAATTAATTTCATATTTCAATAATCAAATCAATCTTTGCAGCTCTAGCTGTTATGCAAGTTTTCAACTAAGTATGTAAGGAAGGAAGGAAGGAAGGAGGAAAGAAGGGAGGGAGGGATGGAGTAAAAATAAGGAAGGAAGGAAGGAGGCAAGAAGGGAGGGAGGGAGGAAAAATAAGGAAGGAAGGAAGAGAGGAAGGAAGGAAGGAAAGGAGGGAGGGAGGGAGGGAGGAGGCAGGAAGGAAAGGAGGGAGGGAGGGAGGAGGAAGGAAAAATAAGGAAGGAAGGAAGGAAGGAAGGAAGGCAGGAAGGAAGGAAGGAAGAAAGGAAGGAAGGAAGGAAGGAAGGGAGGCAGGAAGGAAGGAAGGAAGGAAGGAAGGAAGGAAGGGAGGCAGGAAGGAAAGAAGGAAGGCAGGAAGGAAGGAAAGGAATGAAATGAAAGGAAGGAAAGGAGGAAGAAGGAAGGAAGGAAGGGAAGAAGGAAGGAAGGCAGGAAGGAAGGAAGGAAAGGAATGAAATGAAAGGAAGGAAAGGAGAAAGAAGGAAGGAAGGACGGAAGGAAGGAAGGAAGGAAGTAAGGAAGGAAAGAAGGAAGGAAGGGGGGAAGGAAGGAAGGAAGGAAGGAAGGAAGGAAGGAAAGAAGGAAGCAAGGAAGGAAGGAAGGCAGGAAGGAAGGAAAGGAATGAAATGAAAGGAAGGAAAGGAGGAAGAAGGAAGGAAGGAAGGGAAGAAGGAAGGAAGGCAGGAAGGAAGGAAGGAAAGGAATGAAATGAAAGGAAGGAAAGGAGAAAGAAGGAAGGAAGGAAGGGAAGAAGGAAGGAAGGCAGGAAGGAAGGAAGGAAAGGAATGAAATGAAAGGAAGGAAAGGAGAAAGAAGGAAGGAAGGACGGAAGGAAGGAAGTAAGGAAGGAAAGAAGGAAGGAAGGGGGGAAGGAAGGAAGGAAGGAAGAAAGGAAGGAAGGAAGGAAAGAAGGAAGCAAGGAAGGAAAGAATATTTACATTTAACAAACTGACATCACACAAGTTTTACCTGTTTTATCATAAAAAATGACTCCAACTGATGAGAACAGTTGAAGATTAATGAATTGGTTATAATATATATGATTACGGCCGTATCCAGCGGACACGGAGAGCAGAATAACAGTGGGAGGTGATGTTGAAGGACGGCAGCAGACGAACATTCAGAGTGACGCAGCATCCCTTCAGAATAAAATAGCATCCCTTCAGAATAAAATAGCATCCCTTCAGAATAAAATAGCATCCCTTCAGAATAAAATAGCATCCCTTCAGAATAAAATCAGTCAGTTCTGAGGCGGACTGAGGCCACGGACAGCGACTCTGGGCCGACTCCACTTCAGACTCAAACCGTTGGTCCCAAACCCCTCGAATGTCAGAATGTGTCTTTGGCCCAGAGAAGGCGCCCGTGGCCAATCCTGGATCCACGTGTCTGAAATCCTCTTTGCTTTGAGAGAGTCCGCGTCAGCTTGGCCTCGCCGCCACACTTCTAGTTTCCGGTGTTTCTGTCCCGGAGGCGAGCGGTGAACTGCGTTAAGATATATCTATATCTATCTATCTATCTATCTATCTATCTATCTATCTATCTATCTATCTATCTATCTATCTATCTATCTATCTATCTATATCTATATCTATATATGTTTACTAGTGATCCCGTGCAGTGAATGGTTAATATGCTTTTATGTGCATTTTGGTGAGCCCAGAGGGAGGATATGGCATTTTAAACGTAGCTTACATTTACGGTAGCTAGCTAACGGCAGACTACAGAGAGGTGATAGTTTTACGTCCGTTTTGGAGCGACAGAGGGAAAATATTTCAGTCGACACATTAAGTGGAACTGAAATGAGGAACCGAAATTTGCGTTCTAATCCAGTCTGAATCCTACCGCTAGTAGTACCCAGCCCACATGGTAGGCGGCTTAACCGTTCTGCGCCGGCCGTTCCATTTATTTCCTACGCCCAACTATGCGCTGCCCCTGGCACCGTGCACCGCTCGGATTTGTCGCTTTGCGCTGCGCTCAAAGTTATTATTTCAACTTTGACCTTGTTGCTGCTGACCTTTCGAACGTGCAACCAATGAGATAACAGCATGTTGTTGCATAGCAACTGGAAATAGCTTCGTTACCACCCTTGATGATGTTGATGTTAGCGGTGTGCAGAGAGCAAATCACTTATCACGTGTAGGCGGCTTCAGGGCTGCACAAAAAAATGTCTTTTCATCGGCATCGCAATATCAACGAGCATAAAAAATATAATATAAATAATAAAATAAATATCAGCAGAAAACGGCACTTTAAAATGTAACTGTCAGTCTGTTTTAGCGCTGCCTTTCAGTTTTAATTCAATGTTCAATAAAAGAAAGCAGGTGATTAAAGGGAGCGAGCGTAGAAGAGGGTGGGGCGGCACGAGTATGGCCAAAATTATAATCACGATTATTTTGATCAATATTGAGATCACGATTAATTATCACGATTATTTGTTGATTTTAACCAAAACATATTGTCACATAGGCTAATTATAACTGCTGTCACATCCAGATGGTGCTACATTCCTCCTCTGTTGAAGGATACTAGGAAGGAGCCATTTCAGCTGTTGTGCGACCGCTTTCCAAACATGCGTGTTTGCCGTGAAAAGATAATATTTTCTATTCACGTTAACGGCGTATTTTAAAATCCGGTATCTACCGGACGAAATAGCAACGCGGATTACGGTGCCACTTAAATGTCTGCGTTGCTCTGATGCTCCAAAACAGACGTTAGAGGCAACAGAAACATCGCTGCATGTCACGCTAGTTAACAATAATAACACGTTACACAGCAGCTAACGTTAGCCTACCGTTAGCTACAGTAAACACTAATAACACGTTACACAGCAGCTAACGTTAGCCTACCGTTAGCTACAGTAAACACTAATAACACGTTACACAGCAGCTAACGTTAGCCTACCGTTAGCTACAGTAAACACTAATAACATGTTACACAGCAGCTAACGTTAGCCTACCGTTAGCTACAGTAAACACTAATAACATGTTACACAGCAGCTAATGTTAGCCTACCGTTAGCTACAGTAAACACTAATAACACGTTACACAGCAGCTAATGTTAGCCTACCGTTAGCTACAGTAAACACTAATAACATGTTACACAGCAGCTAACGTTAGCCTACCGTTAGCTACAGTAAACACTATTAACACGTTACACAACAGGTAACGTTAGCCTACCGTTAGCTACAGTAGTAACTGGATTAAATCCGGCTAAAATGCTGACAGCTAAACGGCGTAGTGTGACTGTATTTCACTGGAGGATTCCAACAGTCTGCTGCTAAAGCTATGAGCTAACAGACTCAGACTAGCTCTATTGTCACTGCTGTCTGAAAAACTACACAGACGGGACTAAATTATTGATTGTGCAGCCCTAGAAGAGGGCGTCAAAAAGAGTCTGTAGCTCACCTTGTTTAACTTCATTTAATATTGGATGTGGAGTTCTCTTTTGCGGCGTGCAAATGTTCCACCAGAACCAGTTCCTTCCTGAGAACCCAAACTTTCACGTGAAACCAAATCCTCCAAACGATTCCAATACAGGAAAGATTCTGATGGAATTGTAATTTTTGGGACGATTCCGAGAAGGAATTAATTCTCGATGCCCAACCCTAATCAGGATTGGTTTAAAGACATGCAAACAACCCAGAGTTTTTTTCCTCCTATCCCAGAATGCATGTGGTGTAAGCCAGACCTTACTGCAGCCAAAATAGCACTCTAACCAGCTGCTAACCAGCTGCCGACCAGCCGCTGACCAGCAGCTGACCAGCTGCTAACCAGCTGCTAACCAGCTGCCGACCAGCCGCTGACCAGCGGCTAACCAGCTGCTAACTAGCTGCTAACCAGCTGCTGACCTCCAGGGGATCAGAGTGAAAACAGAAGTGTGTGTGTGCAGGCCGGCGGAGCAGCGTCCCGGGACAGGAAGAGGATTTCAGAGCGTTGTGGATCCAGGAAGTCCGCCTGGAACAGGTTCTCCTTGAGATCTTACCAGAGCCTCTTTGCCACCGCCTGCTACAGATGCCTGGTAGGGACAATCTTTATCAGTTGGTGATTTTAGGGCTTTGCTTTGGGGGAGATTTTCCTGCCTCTTCATACCGGCTCCCCATCTGTCATTTACCTCTCCCTTTGTCAATGACAATTACATCAGAGATATTAGTGGCAGCGGGTGAGGCTCAGCAGCATGCACATCACACTCATCATCATCTTCATCATCAGGGACAACAGTCAGACATGCAGCCTGCTGGTTACCACGGTTGCTTCATGGTTGAGAGAGCGGGGAAACCAAAGCCACCCTGACAGCCGATCCCAGCAGATCCGAACGTTTGAAGGGGTAACTTTGGGTTTTTTTAAATCAACCTTTTTGTGTCTGAGTGTCTGAGTGTCTGATGGAACAACAATCTTTGAAACCGGTCCAGTATTAATCTAGATCTTTGCAGTCGGCAAAAACGCTGCAATGTAACGTTAATGTACAGATGTTCAGCATCAGTCAGCGTCCACTAAAAGTTCTGTTGTTGCTGCTGACAGACTCAGATTATTATTCTAAGTGTCTGGCAACATTATGGGATGGATCCCTACAGAGATAGACCTTTTAGTTAAAGAGTAAGATCCTTTTAGTTTAACATGAAACAGCCCCGAAATCACCATCACCAAACCCACCAGACTCCATGTAAATAATCAGGACTTTTAGCATCGTAAAACACACTTCATTCAAAGAGGATAGAAACTAAATCAAACTATCAAAAGCCGTCTTTGTTCATCTTTCCACTGTTCCAACAATCACCA
>NC_050195.1:5388334-5390834 GCF_008315115.2 Sander lucioperca | reverse complement strand
CACAGTCACACACACCAATGATTCACAGTGTAAATCAAACACAAATGAAAGATGAAGATTGAATATGAATAATGTTAAAAAAAGAACTTGATAACTCACGCAGTGTTCCCTGCTTCTTGATGGCGTTGGTTGCCATGGCGGCAAGCGGCGGGCCCGAGGGGGAGGGGCCATGTAATCCAGGGGTCGTCGCTCCTGATTGGCTGGCAGCGGGTGTCTCTGGCGGCGCCCTCCTGTCCACCTGCCGGCTCTGATCCAGAAGATCCCGACCGAAAAACGCCTCCTGGACACAGAGGAAACATCCAATCAGAATGAATGTCTGTCTGTCTGTGTGTCTGTGTGTCTGTGTGTGTGTGTGTGTGTGTGTGTGTGTGTGTGTGTGTGTGTGTGTGCAGGGCTCTAGAATGCGACCATTTTGGTTGCATATGCGACCAAAATTTGTAATTGTGCGACTAAGATTGTTCCTAGGTCACACTGGTGCCCCTAACGTCCTCTCATCTGCTGCCTCTCCACTAACGTAGCGATGTCGTTTATATGGATATGGTTTAATGTTGCGTTACGTGACCCATTCCTTCTGTAAAGCCGTGCCTGTGTTTCACTCACACCGGCTCACCTGCAGCAGTTTGGACTGCTGACATTTGCCTACAGTTATAATTGTTATAAACACAGCTATATATTAAGTATGAGAGGCAAACCTGTATTGGTACCAGTGTTTCCGCTGGTAACTCTGTTATTGCGGCCGCCACGGCGAAAAACACATTAGAAGTTATTAGATGCAGCTAACTTCAGTTGGTTGAGTAATAGGGTGAGATGGAGCCTGCTGGACCTGGGCGAGAGATGTGACCCACGGCCACATTATCATAGTTCATAAAAATGCAGCGCAGCCAGGGACGATACAGACATTTCATACACAAGACTTATGTAACGCCGCTGACCCACCAAAGAGCATTCAGCCCTGCTGAACCCATTCATAATGAGTCAGCCATCACTCTGTGAGGAGCATACACTTCAGGCCATCGCACTTCCCTCTCCCTCTGTTTTTTTTATTTTTAAGATTTCAGCCTTTATTTTGAGGGAAGCTGAAGACATGAAAGGGGAGAGAGAGGGGGGAATGACATGCAGGAGAGAGCTGCAGGTCTGAGTCCAGCCTCTATACATACCAACAGAGCTATCCGGGCGTCCGCTCTCTCTTTTAATCAGACTGTTATTGTTGTTGAAAACAAGTGAAGGAGCTTTCTCAGAGATATATATATTTTTTAATATATCCTAAGCTATTTATTTCAGATAACTTTCTGAATGTGTTCCAGCTGTATATTTTCAGACTGGTACAGGAAACCCTGTCTTTGCATTTTATTTTAATCACAATCTGTTTTAATAAAAGAGCTTGTGAAAAGTGGCTTTGACTTAAAACTGAACATTTAGCCCACTTGGTAAAAAAATACAGAGCTATATATCGTGTATCCCCATTCAGCGTTAACGGCAACGCGAGAACAAATTTGGGTGCACCTAAATTTTGTGCTGGTGCACCTAAATAACTTTTTTATTTAGGCGCACCAGTGCGACCAAGGCAAAAGGTTAGTCTGGAGCCCTGGTGTGTGTGTGTGTGTGTGTGTGTGTGTGTGTGTGTGTGTGTGTGTGTGTCTGTGTGTCTGTGTGTGTGTGTGTGTGTGTGTGTCTGTGTGTGTGTGTGTGTGTGTCTGTGTGTGTGTCTGTGTGTGTGTCTGTCTGTGTCTGTGTGTGTGTCTGTCTGTCTGTCTGTGTCTGTGTTACCTGGAGATAAGAAGGGAACTCCTCCTCCAGCTTCGTCTTCTTCTTTCTGTACCTCTTCTTCGCCTTCTCCATCGTCTGGTCGGCAGCGGGCACTGTCTCCATGGAAACGTCTGCAACCAAAAGGCCTGACATGTATGACACCCCATAATAATATTCATCTTTAAGTTTACGTTAGCCTCGATAAGACGACACAGGTACAGGTGAGTGATCACCAGGGCAACACGACCCAGAAATCCACAGAATTTTCCACAGATTTAAAATAAAATTCAGAATTTTGAGTTCAGATAAAAAATAAAAACTATAACGAAACGTTTCTGAAAAACTGAAACTAACAAACACACTCTGAAAACTAAGTCAAACGCAACTAATGCTACGTTTACACATGGCCGGCTATTTTCATAAACGGACATTTCAACCGTTTCTCATCGTCGGCCTGTGACCTCCAGCACTCACTGGATCGGTTCACAGCCGAGTGTGAAGCTGCTGGGATGAGGATCAGCACCTCTAAATCTGAGGCCATGGTTCTCAGCAGGAAACCGATGGAGTGCCTTCTCCAGGTAGGGAATGAGTCCTTACCACAAGTGAAGGACTTTAAATACCTTGGAGTCTTGTTCGCGAGGGAGGGAACAATGGAGCGGGAGATTGGTCGGAGAATCGGCGCAGCGGGTGCGGTATTACATTCAATTTATCGCACCGTTGTGACGAAAAGAGAGCTGAGCCAGAAGGCAAAGCT
>NC_050195.1:5335834-5380834 GCF_008315115.2 Sander lucioperca | reverse complement strand
ATGGCACTTTACAAGTGAATGAATCTGAAAATGTTTTCTGCAGGGTAACATGTAGTACTAGTACTATTCCAGTTATAATCAACAATAGACCATACAAAGTGTTGAATCCCCTAAGTAATAAGGAGTTGACTGCAAACATAGTCAATTTAGCATCCAGTTCACGTCAGCCACAGGTAACCAAAAAAGGGGCAATACTTAACAACCTAATTGGAATTACAACTACCACTGCAATGATAGAACAGGATAGGAAAATTAGATGCGGTCTACTAAATATCAGATCTCTGTCTTCTAAAGCAATACTAGTAAACAAATTGATATCCGATAATCAAATTGATATATTCTGTCTAACTGAAACCTGGCTGGGCCATGAAGATTATGTCAGTCTAAATGAAGCCACTCCTCCCACTCATATTAATACTCAAATTCCCAGAGGCTCAGGCCGAGGAGGGGGAGTTGCAGCCATATTTGACTCTAACCTGTTAATTAATCCTAAACCTAAACTAAATTATAACTCTTTTGAAAATCTCGTTCTTAACCTTCAGCATCCAACATGGAAAACAGTACAGCCAATTATATTTGTTGTTGTCTACCGAGCACCAGGTCCATATTGTGAATTTTTATCGGAATTCTCAGAGTTTTTATCATGTGTAGTCCTAAAATCAGACAAAGTACTTATTGTAGGTGATTTTAATATCCATGTGGACGTTGACAGCAATAGCCTTAGTACTGCTTTCAACTCACTAATAGATTCTATTGGTTTCAGTCAGAGGGTGCATAAGGCCACGCACTGTTTTAACCACACCCTCGACCTTGTGCTGGCATATGGCATCAAAATTGAAGACGTAATAGTATTCCCGCAAAATCCCTTATTACCAGACCACTTCTTAATAACTTTCGAATTCTTACTACCCGATTATACGAAATTAGATAAAAGCTTCTACGCTAGAAGCCTATCTGACAGTGCTATAGCTAAATTTAAGGAAGATATTCCAACAGCACTAAACTCATTACCGTGCCGTAATATAACAGAGGATCTTTATGTAAACTTTAGTCCCTCTCAAATTGATCATTTCGTAGACGATGCTACGGCCTGCCTACGGACGACTTTAGACTCTGTTGCTCCCCTTAAAAAGAAGACGATGAAGCAAAGGAAACTAGCACCTTGGTATAACTCCCAAACTCGTAAATTAAAGCAAATCTCGCGCAAACTTGAAAGTAAATGGCGTTCCACCAAACTGGAAGAATCTCGTTTAGACTGGCAAGACAGTCTGAAAACCTATAGGAAGACCCTAAGAAAGGCCAGATCAGACTATTATTCATCACTAATAGAAGAAAATAAGAACAACCCAAGGTTTCTTTTCAGCACTGTAGCCAGGCTGACAGATAGCCACAGTTCTATTGAGCCATCTATTCCTATAGCTCTGAGTAGTGACGACTTCATGAGTTTCTTTAACGATAAAATTATAACAATTAGAGATACTATTCATCACCTCTTGCCCTCAACCTCTAATGGGTCACCTTTAACTGACAGACTGCTAGAAAGAACGACTAGACCTGACATAAACTTAGACTGCTTTTATCCTATAAACCCTCAACAATTAATGCTAAAGGTCTCTTCAGCTAAGCCATCTACCTGTCTCTTGGACCCCATCCCAACGAGGCTACTTAAAGAAGCGTTACCCGTGGTTAACACTTCATTGCTAGATATGATAAATATGTCTTTATTGACAGGTTATGTACCGCAGTCATTTAAAGTAGCTGTGATAAAACCTCTACTGAAAAAACCCACCCTCGACCCTGAGGTCTTAGCCAACTATAGACCTATATCTAACCTTCCCTTTCTCTCCAAGATCCTTGAGAAAGTAGTCGCTAACCAGTTATGTGATTTTCTACATAGCAATAGCTTATTTGAGGACTTTCAGTCAGGATTTAGAAAGCATCATAGCACAGAGACGGCACTGGTGAAAATCACTAACGATCTTCTAACTGCATCAGACAAAGGACTTGTCTCCGTACTTGTCTTATTAGATCTTAGTGCTGCATTCGATACTATTGACCATACCATCCTCTTACAGAGACTGGAACATTTAGTTGGCATTAAAGGAATCGCACTAAACTGGTTTAAGTCCTATTTTTCTGATCGATCGCAATTTGTTAATGTTAACAATAAACCCTCCAATTACGCTAAAATTAACCATGGCGTTCCTCAAGGCTCAGTGCTTGGACCAATTCTATTCTCCTTATATATGCTTCCTCTAGGCAATATTATTAGGAAACACTCAATTAACTTTCACTGTTATGCGGATGACACCCAATTATATCTGTCAATCAAGCCAGACGAAACCAGCCAGCTAGCTAAACTTCAAGCTTGCATTAAAGATATAAAATCATGGATGGCCTACAATTTCCTGATGTTAAACTCAAACAAAACCGAAGTTATTGTGCTGGGCTCCAAACCCCTACGAACCTCATTAGCCGAAGATATATTTACCCTAGATGGTATTGCCCTGGCCTCCAGCACTACTGTCAGAAATCTAGGAGTTATTTTTGATCAGGATCTATCCTTTAACGCCCATCTAAAACACACCTCTAGAACAGCCTTTTTTCACCTTCGTAACATTGCTAAAATTAGGAACATCCTGTCTCAAAACGATGCAGAAAAACTAGTCCATGCATTCGTTACTTCCAGGCTGGACTACTGTAATTCCTTATTATCAGGATGCTCAAATAAGTCAGTTAGGACTCTCCAGCTGATCCAGAATGCTGCAGCGCGTGTTCTGACAAGAACTAACAAAAGAGATCATATTTCTCCTGTATTAGCTTCTCTCCATTGGCTTCCTGTAAAATCCAGGATTGAATTTAAAATCCTTCTTCTGACCTATAAAGCTCTAAATGGTCAAGCTCCTTCATATCTTGAGGACCTCTTAGTACCTTATTGTCCCACTAGAGCACTACGCTCCCAGAATGCAGAGTTACTTGTGGTTCCTAGAGTCTCTAAAAGTAGAACGGGAGGCAGAGCCTTCAGCTACCAGGCTCCTCTCCTGTGGAACCAGCTCCCAATCTGGGTTCGGGGGGCTGACACCGTCGCTACATTTAAGACTAAACTGAAAACTCTCCTCTTTGATAAAGCTTATAGTTAGGGAGTGAGGAGTTGCAGTGAACGCCTAGACCGGCGGGGCACGGTGTATAGCTGCAGACACAGCACCCCTGCTTCTCTCTGCTTCTCTTTACAGTCATCAGATTTGCCTATCGTATAATCAATAATATAGTGCCTCTCCTAGTTATGCTGTTATAATTCTAGACTGCCGAGGAAGTTCCTTCTTATGACACGCTCTTTTCTTTTGTTTCTTTTATGCACATCCTGTCTCAGAAGTGCTTGTTACTAACCTAGCTCTGGGGAGTTTACTCCCCGGAGTCCTTATGTTTCTTCTTCACCCAGAACATCGCCTCGGATTAGGGCGACACCAAGACCTGGGTCTTGGGTGCAGCTGTGGCTATGGACCTGCTACACCCTGCTACGCTCTGCGATTCCCTGCAATGCCCGACTACGTCCTGCTGCGTCCACCGCGTCCACCCATGCTCTGCTGTGCCACGCTACATCCTGTACCGTCATAACCCCAACCGTCAGACACCGCCCACCAAGAGTCTGGGTCTGCCGAGGTTTCTTCCTAAAAGGGAGTTTTTCCTCGCCACTGTCGCAATAGCCACTGCTAATGCTTGCTCTTGGGGGAACTATTGGAATTGTTGGGGCTTTATAGAGTGTGGTCTAGACCTACTCTATCTGTAAAGTGTCTCGAGATAACTCTTGTTATGATTTGATACTATAAATAAAATTGAATTGAATTGAATTGAATTGAAATTGAATTGAAATTGAATTGAAGTCCCAGACTGAGAGAGTGGGGAGTCATGTGACTGACAGGTGTACCCACCACTTGCACTTCCAGGCTCCTTTGGGGACGGTGTGAAGGGGCGGGTCCAGGCAGTAGGTGTGGTAGCTGATGTCACAGTCGTCACATAGCAACAGTCGCCCGGGGTCGCTGGCCTCGCCACACGCCTCGCACACCGTACACTCCAGACATCGCCAGCCTTTGGTCAGGACCACCCGCGTGATCTGGAGACAGCAGGACAGAGTAATCTGATTACACTGAGACAGTCACATCACGCAGGACAGCGTAATCTGATTTCACTGAGAGTCACCACGCAGGACAGAGTAATCTGATTACACTGAGAGAGTCACCACGCAGGACAGAGTAATCTGATTACACAGAGAGTCACATCACGTAGGACGGTCATCATGTCTGGCTGTCTGTCTGTCTGTCTAATGTCTGTCTGTCTCTGTGTGTGTGTGTGTGTGTGTGTGTCTGTGTGTGTGTCTGTGTGTGTGTCTCTAATGTGTCTGTCTGTCTGCCAGCCTGTCTTGTCTGCCTGCGTGTGTGTGTGTGTGTGTGTGTGTGTATACTGACCTTAAGGTTGACGCAGTAGGGATGGTAACACTGTCCACACTGAGAACAGGCCAACAGTCGGCCTTCAGCCCCCTGACCAAAACTACCACACACCACACACATGTCCTACACACATACACACACACACACACACACACACACACACACACACACACACACACACAGAGACACACACACACATCATTAGTTCTGCAGTAAACAAACCAAAGTGTCAAATTATATTCAAATATTGAGCTTATGACGGCGCTTGATGAAGAGTTATTAAACGTTAACCCCCAGAGAACAAACATAACCTTTTAGCTTAGGTTGTACTGACTTTAGGGACATGAAGCATTGGCAGATACTACAGGAAATGATGAAGCAAAAATACGAACGTAGTCACTGGGGGAACATATCTTTATTTTTTCACAGTTTGAAGGGTTAAAGAAGCGTAGGTCCATGATAGTGCCAGTAGAATTGAGTGATTTTGGAAGGGACCCTGGTGAGTAGGCCTGCACGATTCGGGGAAAAATATGAATCACGATTTTGTAGCTTAGAATTGATATCACGATTCTCTGCTTACTCACAAAGTGTAATGTTTATTGCACACATGAACCATGACACCTAGTCTAGCTCATTGATCATCACCACGAGCCTGTAAACACAGAGGCTACAATGATGAGAAGGGAGAGCTCTGCAGAGCTTTAAAACCTATTTTATACAGTCTATGTTTAAAATTCACAGAAGAAAGTAGTAGCGTTAGTGATGCAGTCGGCTCGTAAAATTAAAAAAAATATATATATTAATTTTTCCTTTTTAAATCAACAAAAAAAAAAATCAAAGTTTTTCAAAAATTTAATCGTGAACAGGGTGAATCGAGATCGCGATTTTATATCGATTAATCGTGCAGGCCTACTGGTGAGTGAAGGGGACAGAGTACCTGTTTGAGGGTGAAGTGGTCCGAGGTGGAGAACATCACCACCGTGTTGTGCATGGAGTTCTCCTCCTCCTCCTTGGGCTGGAACGGCTCCGCGTAAACACTCTGATGGAGAGAAACGCTCAATAATCAGCTGTTCCCATGGGGATTAAACTGTGTGTGTGTGTGTGTGTGTGTGTGTGTGTGTGTGTGTATGTGTGAGCGCATGTGTGTGTGTGTGTGTGTGTGTGTGCGTGTGTGTGCGTGTGTGTGTGTGTATGTGTGCATGTGTGAGCGCATGTGTGAGCGCATGTGTGTGTGTGTGTGTGTGTGTGTGTGTGTGTGTGTGTGTGTGTGTGTGTGTGTGTGTGTGTGCGTGCGTGCATGTGTGTGTGTGTTCTTACTCCGGGGGACACAGGCAGACTGTCCTGAGTCTTCAGCCGGCTCCTTCCTCTGCCTCCTCTTCCTCCTCCCAGACCTCCTCCTCTGGACCTCCTCCTGCCTGGGAACCCTGAACCACGACTCTGAGAGGGGACACAAAATCAGGAGGTAACCATGACGTCACAGCTTTAATGACGACTTACGGAAAGGGTTCCCCCTACTGACCTGAAATATAACAACTTTCAACGACTCCAAGGTTTATCTACTTGAGTTTTTCTTCAACCTGGAGCCTATTTTGTCATGTTTTTGTGTCTAATGTGAACAACAATCTGTGAAACTGGTCCAGTATTAAACCAGAACCGAGCTGTAATGTAACCCTACAGGACTAATGTTCAGCAGCAGTTAGAGTCACTAAAAGTTCTGTTGTTGCTGCTGACAGACTCAGATTATTATTCTAAGTGTCTGACAACATTATGGGATGGATCCCTACAGAGATAGACCTTTTAGTTAAAGAGTAAGATCCTTTTAGTTTAACATGAAACAGCCCCGAAATCACCATCACCAAACTACACCAGACTCCATGTAAATAATCAGGACTTTTAGCGTGTATGGAGCCAGCATATTTCCACCAGACTCCATGTAAATAATCAGGACTTTTAGCGTGTATAGAGCCAGCATATCTCCACATGTAAGTGGGTGAATTAAGGGTTTATTTCAACCAAACCAGAGTGGTGATTGTTGGAACAGTGGAAAGATGAACAAAGACGGCTTTTGGTAGTTTGATTTAGTTTCTGTCCACTTTGAACAAAGTGTGTTTTGCGATGATAAAAGTAGTGATTATTTACATGGAGTCTGGTGGGTGAGAGCCGACCTGATGTCTGAAGGACTCCAAACTTTCCCCACTTCCACAGAGGGACACACAGTGATAAACAGCCGTTAGCTCGAGCACGCTGACAGTTAGCATGTGCTCGTTTTCTACACTGTCACATCCCAGACGGGCGGTGTGAGTGAACACAGAGTTAGTTAGTTACAGCCCATAGAGATCAGAGTTAGAGTGTGCTTCTTTACCACTCTCATGCTCCAGAGGGGGGAGTCCGGTGGGCGGGGCTTAGGGCTGTCCCACCCTCCCTCCCCCATGGAATCCTGGGAGGACGAGGGGGGGCTGACCGCCCTGCGATTACTCCACCACGAACCCTGAGTTAGGGGGGGAGGAGGAGGAAAAGGAGAGAGAAGAGGAGGAGGACAAAATGCAGTAACATAAATGCAACAGCCACAAAACCAAAAGTCAAACTGAAACAAATAAAAATTAATCTGGAAAAAAAAAAAAAAAAAACGTAAGTCATAATGAGACAATGTTACCATGGAGACAACATGCAAATATTCATACACAAAACTAAACAGCTTCATGCAATGATCTGTGTGTATGTGCGTGTGTGTGTGTGTGTGTGTGTCTGTGCGCGCGTATGTGTCTGTGCGTGTCTGTCTGTCTATGTGTGTGTGTGTGTGTGTGTGTGTGTGTGTGTGTGTGTGTGTCTGTGTCTTTGCGTGTGTGTGTGTGTGTGTGTGTGTGTCTGTGAGTGTCTGTGTCTGTGTGTGTGTGTGTGCGTGCGTGCATGTGTGCGTGTGTCTGTGCGTGTGTGTCTGTCTGTCTATGTGTGTGCGTGTCTGCGTGTGTGCATGTGTGTGTGCATGTGTGTGTGTGTAACATGCTGAAGAGTAGGAAGAATGGATGCAGCATCAGTGAATGATGGTGATAAAGAGTTTGTAGAGGAACACTAGTCTATTCTACAGACGTCCGACACACACACACACACACACACACACACACACACACACACACACACACACACACACACACCCTGAGGATGTTAGGGTTAGTTTGTCTGCTGGTTTCACCTCTAATCAACACGGAGAAAAACGACTAAACATTTTCCACAAAGCTGAAATGACAGGAGTCTTAATTAATCTACAGGAAAATAAGCCATTTTTAGACTTCCTGTGTTCCAGTAAGGTGATGAAATAAACTTCCTATGTTTGGACTGAAGAGACTTTACTGTAACAGACCACATGATGAAATGACTATCCCACAGAAAGAACCAGGCCGATTCTGATTTCTGATTTTCTTTGAGTTAGACCAGCTGATTCTGATTTTAGCCGATTCTGATTTCATGTTTTCTAACCACTTTACAGCACACACACATATTTATTTTCTATCTTTTCTTTAATAGAACATGTGTTGAACAGATAATGGATCACTATAAAATAGAACTATATAAATTACTCCTGGTGTGGGACATTCACACACATCTAAAGAGCAATGTTAGAACCATTTCCTTCTTTTCACATCAATATCAACTAAAGAAATGTGATTTAGGTTTTTGGTGTCGTCCCTCCACGCCCTACTTTCTCCTTGCAGGTGTTGCATATTGCAAACTTGTTATCTTCTGCACACACGCTGAAGAATTCCCAAACAGCTGACATGTTGCAGGTTAATTCACCAGGTTCCTACATGTGGAGAATAGCGCCGACACACGGAGGAGAAGTTGAGAGAAAGGACAAAGAGAGCGTGCCGTGGCGTCCGTGCCGTGGCGTCCGTACCGTGGCGTCCGTGCCGTGGCGTCCGTGTCGTGGCGTCCGTGTGTGCGTGCGTCCTTGAGAACTGTAACTGGTATAACTTATGTTGTCAGTTAATTGGAGCGTTGACCAGCATGACATCACCATATGTCAGACTGACCTGCTGGTCGCCGGTCATGGCCGAGCACGTGAAAACCGGCCAATTCTGGTCACCGGCCGCTCTATCGCTGCATCTCTAATAATTAGTTATGAAAATAATCACTAACCCCGATTCTTCTCTAACCAACGTGTTTAATAAAGTAACGGTGATCCAACACATGAAAACATTTGTTAATAATCTGAACTTGGCGGCGCCTGGGTAGCTCACCTGGTGGAGCGTGCGCCCATATACAGAGGCTCCTTGAAGTCCTCAACGCAGCGTCCGCAGGTTCGACCCGTCCTGCAGTCCTTTGCTGCATGTTGTTTCCCCCCTCTCTCTCCTTTCATGTCTAAAGCTGTCCTATCTAATAAAGGGCTTTTTTGGCCTAAACGTGCCAAAAAAATAATCTTTAAAAAAAATAAGGCAGCCAACCGTGTCCCAGTTCACCCTCCGAGGATGCTCACTAATATTTTCTGCTAATATATTTTGGGGAAGCTTCATTCACAGCTCATTTCCAAAGGGGCGTCACCAACGGACGCCGCTCAAATGCCTCTGGGTGCAAGTGGATAGTCCTTCAACCAATCAGAGCGATGATCTGGCTGACATAGCAGCGACAGCGGCATCAACGGGTTGTGATTGGTGTAGAGCCCGCCTCAAAGGTTGTGATTGGTGTAGAGCCCGCCTCAACAGTTGTGATTGGTGTAGAGCCCGCCTCAACGGTTGTGATTGGTGTAGAGCCCGCCTCAAAGGTTGTGATTGGTGTAGAGCCCGCCTCAACAGTTGTGATTAGTGTAGAGCCCGCCTCAAAGGTTGTGATTGGTGTAGAGCCCGCCTCAACAGTTGTGATTGGTGTAGAGCCCGCCTCAAAGGTTGTGATTGGTGTAGAGCCCGCCTCAACGGTTGTGATTGGTGTAGAGCCCGCCTCAAAGGTTGTGATTGGTGTAGAGCCCGCCTCAACGGTTGTGATTGGTGTAGAGCCCGCCTCAACGGTTGTGATTGGTGTAGAGCCCGCCTCAACGGTTGTGATTGGTGTAAAGCCCACCTCAACGGTTGTGATTGGTGTAGAGCCTGCGTCAACGGTTGTGATTGGTGCCTCGATTTGGAGAAATTGGAAATGGACTTGAATGGGCTCTTGGCCAGACGGACTTGCAGAACAAATCTCAAATTTGCCGGAAGTTGGTCAGGCTAACTAGTGCTAACTAGTGTAGTTAGAGGAAAGTTAGCACTAGTTACCACAGGGTCCCCCCCCTGCCAGGGTTCTCCAAGTTAAATTCAAGTCTTTTAAATAACTTTTTAACACCACCTAGAAAGAAATTGAATGCCAACTTCACGGCCATATAATGGAACATCAGTGTGGATTTTCACTGATTAATGAAAATATAACCACCAGTTCAACTGAACTGGGACTGAAACCAGTAGTGTGGGAGTACTTTATAAAGGTGACATACCTGTTTGATTCTGGCTCTGCCGGGGGAGAACTTCCTCTTGGAGATTGCGGGCTTTCCCATCCCGATTTTCGGGGTGAGGGGGAGCACAGTGACGGGGAGAGTCTGTGGCTGGAAAACAATATACAAGAAGAAGTCAGAGAAAACAAGGAAGAGAGCAGGGACCGAATCCAGGATTGGGCTTCTGATTGGGCTGAATATTGGGCTTTTTGACTGAGTTGAGTTTCTGCTGAACCGAACCCTACGCTACGCTTGAACTCCGCACGCTACGCTGGTCGCCGTAATGACGGCGCCGTTGATTACGGGAAGGTGTTTACGTAGGTGGAGCGGTAGGCTGTGAGAAAGTGGAAATGGAACTCATGAGCAGAAAAAGTGTAGTTTGGCAGTACTTTCAGTCAAAAGAAGACCATTCAAGTCCAGCTACATGTTCAATCTACAATGCTGATTAGTCTGGTGGTGGCGAGGACCCTAAACTATACACAACATCACCGCTGTTACAACATCTGGTATCAAACATCTGGAAGAATACGAGTTGTGATGAAGGAATCTACAGACAGCAGCCAGAATGCAGCAACTTCAGGTACGGCAAAGGAAGGACAGTCACTGTTTACTTCATTAATGAGTTTACTGTGTTCATGGACTGAGGATGGGACGAGGATTCAGCAGAATCTCAACCAGTGGAATACCCCAAAAATCTGGATTCGGTGCATCCCTAGAAGAGAGAATAATAATTTTTTTTCCGGGGATCATCGATTCAAAATATTATCGTTCTCTTGCCCCTGTCAGACCGCTTGAATGATTTGATTTGAACGTGCCGTTGGCCAATCAAGAAGTGAGTTAGTACTAGTGACTAGAGGTGCAACGATTAATCGATTATTATTACTATTAAATTAATCGCCAACTATTTTGATAATCGATTAATCGAGTCATTTTTTTTATAAAAAAAAAAAAAATCTGATTTCTCCGATTCCAGTTTGTTAAATGTGAAGATCTTCTAGTCTCTTCTCTCCTCTGGGACAGTAAACTGAAGATCTTCTAGTATCTTCTCTCCTCTGGGACAGTTAACTGAAGATCTTCTAGTATCTTCTCTCCTCTGGGACAGTTAACTGAAGATCTTCTAGTATCTTCTCTCCTCTGGGACAGTTAACTGAAGATCTTCTAGTCTCTTCTCTCCTCTGGGACAGTTAACTGAAGATCTTCTAGTTTCTTCTCTCCTCTGGGACAGTTAACTGAAGATCTTCTAGTATCTTCTCTCCTCTGGGACAGTTAACTGAAGATCTTCTAGTATCTTCTCTCCTCTGGGACAGTTAACTGAAGATCTTTGAGTTTTGGACAAAACAAGACATTTGAGGACGTCCTCTTAGGCTTTGGGAAACTCTGATCCACATTTTTCACCATGTTTTGACATTTTTATAGATTAAACAACTAATCGAGAAAATAATCGACAGATTAATCGACTATGAAAATAACCGTTAGTTGCAGCCCTACTAGTGACCGTGACTGGCAGCAGCCCTCGGTAAGTCTTTGCTGTTATTTGATAACTAGTCTTGCATGTCCAGCTCTACCTCCACAGCCCTGCGGAGGAGGGTCTGGCTAGTCCACACAGTATTCCTGTGTGGGACATAAACATGCTCTGGTTAATCTGGGTATGTAAGAGCCACATATTGTGTGTTGCTTATGGTCTCATGTATATTATTTATTGATTATTATTGTATCACGTGATCGGAAATCAGGCCCGATCACGTGGTTTCAGACTCGATCGGAATCGGACGTTACCTCCCGATCAGGACTCGGATATATATGTATATATATTCTCATTATTTTTTAACACATCTATAGTTATGCGGTGGCACAGAGTTAGACCCTTTTGACTCCACACAGAAACAGCAACGCGTGCGGCATGACATCACTTTGTTGCAGAGACGCTATTGGTTAAATGCCGGCAAAGTAGAACACGGACACAGCTTGAAGCGGAGAGCGTGAGTATGTCTGCAGTCTGGAGGGATTATAAAGTTGATGACAACAACATTGCCGTAGCAAACTGTGAGATATGTAACAGAAGGGCTCTGTTTGTTAACAGAGTTGTTGAATGTTAAAATAAGGTGAATTAAATAAAAAATAAGGAACATCCTGGATCTGTTTTTCGCTCTTTATTCTTTTTTTATATATTATAGAAGCATCGGATCGGGACTCGGTATCGGTAGATACTCAAAATCACATGACTCGGACTCGAGGGCAAAAAAACCTGATCGGGACATCCCTAGTTATTATATTGTAGGTGGTGGGCGTGTTCATCGCGGTTTAAGCTGAAGTGATAACGTATTAGTTTGCTTCACCTGTTCACCTGTTGGTTTTTTGGGCTTTGACGGGGTGAGCCTGGGAGAGAACACTTTCTGTTGACCGACGCACTAATGCACTTATTTCCACTCACAAAGTAACTTTACATTTGGTAACTGCAGTACTAGTTGTATTTTACGTGTGGAGGAATCAATCATTGCGATACAGTCTGGAGCCACCTCTTAGTCCATTAGTCGACTAATCGGTCGTTTTGGTCTTAGTCGACTAAGATTTCTTTAGTTGATGAGTCATTTTTTATGGTTATTCATGCTTAATTACTCATTTCCAAGAAACTTATGAGCACATTTCTGATAAACACAAGATTTAAAGTGGTGCTTTTGCAGGATTAATTGTGGAGAAACTCAGTTTTACAGATGGTTCATTAACTACATTTATATTGTGCTTTTCTAGTCTTAACCACCTCTCAAAGAGCACAGCTCTGTCGATTACATCAACTAATCCATTAATCCACAAAATCATATAAGTGTTAGTCGACTAAAAATTTCTTTAGTCGAGGACAGCCCTAGTGTTTATACATCTCTCGGTGTTCAGTCCCTCGCTGCAGCTCTTCGTTGGACTGATTCCAGACGCAACAAGGTGCCTCTGCTGAATGGCCTCGGGAGGGAACTTGTTTTGGGAGGACACGTCCACGTAGGGAGGGGAACTCTGGAATTAAAATGTCTGCCGAGTGTAGGATTGGGAATCGGTTAAAAAATTACAATTCCAGTAGAATCGTTTCTTTATTGGAATCTTTTAGAGGATTTGGTTTCAAATCTGATCATCGCTTCCCAATTTAATATGTGCAAGTTTGGGTTTCCGTAGCGACCAGGTGCTTGTTGTGTTGCAGCCTTGGAGCTCAGTAAGCAGCGCTCTAGTCTGGCTTTATTTTACGTTGGAAAAGCTGTAAAACTGCAAACCACCATTGACCCAAAATACAACTGTCCTCTTATTTATAATAATAAAATAACCATGTGACCTGTTTCAACTCCACCCTCAAAGAACCGGAATCAGAAGGAAGAATCGGAGTTGGAATCAGAATTAAAATCCAAACGATGCCCAACCCTAGTCGAGTGTGTGAATTTTACTCAAAAAAGACAAATATGATTGCCAGTTCTAGCTCGGAGGATGTTTCCCCAAATAGTAAAATAATCTGTACAGGGGCCAATGGTAAAGCCTGGAGGAGAAAACCGGGAGGAGACGTCACAGTCGTCTCTTATGACGACGTCACAGTCATCTCTTATGACGACGTCACAGTCGTCTCTTATGACGACGTCACAGTCGTCTCTTATGACGTCACAGTCGTCTCTTATGACGTCAGTCGTCTCTTATGACGACGTCACAGTCGTCTCTTATGACGACGTCACAGTCGTCTCTTATGACGTCACAGTCGTCTCTTATGACGTCAGTCGTCTCTTATGACGACGTCACAGTCTCTTATGACATCAGTCGTCTCTTATGACGTCACAGTCTCTTATGATGACGTCACAGTAGTCTCTTATTATGACGTCACAGTCTCTTATGATGACGTCACAGTCGTCTCTTATGACGTCACAGTCTCTTATGATGACGTCACAGTCTCTTATGATGACGTCACAGTCGTCTCTTATGACGTCAGTCGTCTCTTATGACGACGTCAGTCTCTTATGACATCACAGTCGTCTCTTATGAAGTCACAGTCGTCTCTTATGACGTCACAGTCTCTTATGATGACGTCACAGTAGTCTCTTATTATGACGTCAGTCGTCTCTTATGACGACGTCACAGTCTCTTATGATGACGTCACAGTCGTCTCTTATGACGTCACAGTCTCTTATGATGACGTCACAGTCTCTTATGATGACGTCACAGTCGTCTCTTATGACGTCAGTCGTCTCTTATGACGATGTCAGTCGTCTCTTATGACGACGTCACAGTCATCTCTTATGACGTCACAGTCTCTTATGACGTCACAGTCTCTTATGACGACGTCACAGTCTCTTATGATGACGTCAGTCGTCTCTTATGATGACGTCACAGTCTCTTATGATGATGTCATAGTAGGCCTGCACGATTAACCATTATAAAATCGCGATCTCGATTCACCCTGTTTACCATTTAATGTTTAAATAACTGAGTTTTTTTTATGACTTTGATTCTCATTTAATTTTACGAGCTGACTGCATCACTAACACTACTACTTTCTTCTGAGAGTTTTAAACAGACTGTATAAAATAGGTTTTAAAGGTCTGCAGAGCTCTCCCTTCTCTTCAGTGATCCTCTGTGTTTACAGGCTCGTGGTGATGATCAATGGGCTCTAGGAGGTGTGTACGTACAGTTAACGGCGGTGTGGACGTACAGTTAGTGCCTACCTTACATATGGGCCAGTAAGCAGTGGGGATTTATATTTACTAATAATATGTTGGATTCATGTTAAGACTTTTTAATTTTTGAAAAAAACTTTCAAAAATTAACAATAATTTGGAGGCCCTCCTGCACTGACTCCAAGGACCCCCTGGGGGCCCCGGACCTCCTGTTGAAGATCCCTGTCTCATGATGTACCTTAGAAAGAGGCGGAGACTCTCGGTACGGCGGCGAGGGCGGAGAGAGCGGCGGCGGAGTGACGGGCGCTCTGGCGGGCGAGGTCTCGGGGGAGGCCTCGGTGGAGAAGGGAGACTGCCTCAGACGGACGGCGAGGTCGTCTGAAGGGCGGGAAGAGAAGGGGGGGGTAGGCCTCAGAGTCCGACCCACCGCCCGCCGAGAAAGGGGGGGCGGGCTGGGGGAGGAGAGCTGCAGCAGCGCCATCACCTCCATGTCTAAAGACGGGTCCAGTTCCAGCACGGGGCTCACCGGATCCTCCTGTTCCACATCTGATTGGTCCTCCTGCTCGCCGCCCTCCCTCGCCTCCTCTTCCTCTGCGTCCTGCTTCTCCCTCATTGGCTGTTGCTCAGCAACCAGCTCAGGAGTGGCTGTTGCTCTTGGCTCCGGCTCAGGCTCCTCCTCCCTCTCTGAAGGCTCAGCGTGTGATTGGTGCTCATCTTTGGTGGGTTCAGCAACAAGGTCTTCTTCATCTTCCGCTGATGTCACATGACAGGAAAGAGGTTTGTCCTCTAGCTCCGCCTCCCCCGTAGCGGCTTCACTTTGACAGGTAACTTCCTGTTCTAGGGGGGAAGACGAAGGATCCTGCTCCTCTGCATCCTGCTCCTCCCTCATTGGCTCCAGCTCCTCCCGCCTCTCTAAAGGCTCAGCGTGTGATTGGTGCTCATGCTGGGTGGGATCAAACTGTTCTTTTGCTGCAGCAACAGGTTCAGACTTTTCGGGTTGAAACTGTTCTTTTATTTCTGCGACCGGTTCGAATTGGCTTTGTGATTGGCTGTCATCTTCTGCTGATGTCACATGACAGAGAAGGGGATTGTCCTCTAGCCCCGCCTCCTTCGTGGTTGCTTCACTTTGACAGGTAGCTTCCTGCTCCAGGGGAGGAGAGGGAGGAGTGGAGGGGGGTAAGGCAGTCCTGAGAGGGGAGGCCTCCAGAGAGCCGGCTCTAGGAGGAGAGGGGAGGGGGGAGGAAGGCTGTAGGGGGGGTAAGGCAGAGTGTGGTGTGGTGGGCTGGGGGGGGGGAGGAGCTGACTGTGGGAGGAAGAGGGAGGCAGCGGAAGAGTGAGGAGGAGACCGAGGGTCTTCATTCAGGACAGATCCTACAGAGAGAGAAAGATTATTATTATTATGTTAATTATTAAGGGACATGTACAGTATTTGTTTATCTTTATAGGTGGGAAAAGCATGTGCCTGTGTACAGAGTGTGTGTGTGTGTGTGTGTGTGTGTGTGTGTGTGTGTGTGTGTGTGTGTGTGTGTGTGTGTGTGTGTGTGTGTGTGTGTGTGTGTGTGTGTGTGTGTGTGTGTGTGTGTGTGTGTGTGTGTGTGTGTGTGTGTGTGTGGTAGAGCGAGTGATGGTGATTATCTTCAGAGTGGCCCAATCCCAAAGTGAGCCCTGAGGACTGAGGACTTAACTGATCTCAGGTGCTGAGTGAGTGAGTGTGTGAGGCCACATGGGCTCAGATAGGTAGCAATGGGATTGGGACAGCACTTCACCAGATCTCATGTTACCATGGTGACGTTTAACAACAAAGATGTTGCTGACACTTGCCGGTTTGGGAATTTTCATTTTAAGTTTGTAGCTTTCCACACGGCCAAGGCCCAGGAGACGGCTGCCTGATTCCACGTGTTTTCAGCCTCTTGTCTTACGAGCTGGACAGCAGGCTGGTCTGTGCTCCGTGGTGGTGTGTCGTGCTGTTGTTTACCTTTGCAATTCCCTGATTTCCCTACGGTCTCCGCGGTAAACGTCACAACGCTTTGAACTGTGGGTAATTCCCTTTGGTGAAGCCTGCATCGATGCAGACTCACAGAAAGGGCTCGGTAAGTGTGTCCTCAAACCCTTACGCCCTTTGAAATTCGACACTGGGACAACCCTAAGCCCTTACGAATTTCATGAGAACGCGCACCAAAGTCTGTGAGTCTGTGAATCCAGTAGTGACTCTAGAGTCACAGTGAGAGAAACAAAGTGTCTCCCCTGTTCTTTCTGACTACGGTGAGACATCTGGAGCAGGAGAAGTTAACCCTCTCCTTGATCTCATGTTTACGGCGAAGGAGAACACGGAAATTTCTGCAATGTGTAGTTACATTGTTTGAGAGGTGCAGGTCAGGCTACAGCGTAGGGTCGTAGGGTCTGTATCTACACGTACCTGCGTACTGTACGTACCCACGGCATCAATTTAACACAGAAGCATAAATCAGCCTTTAGAGTGGACAACTGCTTCCTACCTGAAAGGCAGTTTGAGCTGCCGTTCTGATCCTCCTCTTCCTCCTGGTCTTGATCTCCTCCTCCCTCTGTCTCGGCAGGCTGCTCTTCCTCCAGACTCTCCTCTGCTCTCTGGTGTGAAATCTCCTCCTGCTCTTCCTCCTGGTCTTGTTCTCTAGCAGGCTCCTCTTCCTCTGGACTCTCCTCTGCTCTCTGGTGTGAAATCTCCTCCTGCTCTTCCTCCTGGTCTTGTTCTCTAGCAGGCTCCTCTTCCTCCAGACTCTCCTCTGCTCTCTGGTGTGAAATCTCCTCCTGCTCTTCCTCCTGGTCTTGTTCTCTAGCAGGCTCCTCTTCCTCCAGACTCTCCTCTGCTCTCTGGTGTGGCTCATCCACCTCCTCCTCCTGCTGCTGCTGTGAAACTTCTTCTCCCTGCACCTCCTCCACCTCTTCAGTTTTCTCTTCCTGCTTCTCGGCCATGCTGACATCTAGAGGAAGACGATAAAATATAATCAGAATCCCTGCCTCCATCAACCAGTCAGGTTGTGGTTTACATCACGTCTGTCCAGACTCATATTATATCAGTAGGGAAGACTTTAAAGCAATTTATTAAAAAGGTATTAAGTGTGTTTTTTTGGCAAAAACTGCTGCAAAGATTAATGGATTGGTTGTCAACTATTCATAGTCATTTTATTTATCAAAAAACAGTGAAACTTGTATGACGTTGGCTTGTTAGTTGCTAGTTTCTTCTCTCATCTGGGACAGGAAACTGAAGATCTTTGAGTTGTGGACTAAACAAGACATTTGAGGACATCATCTTGGGATTTGGCAAACACTGATCCATATTTTTCACCATTTTCTGACATTTTAGAGCCCAATCAACTAATCCATTCATAGACAAAAATAACCATTTGTAGTTGTAGAAATAAATGTGAAAGTCTTGTGATACTCACCCTCAGCAACTGCAGACTCCTTCTCTGTCGTGTGTTGCTGGGGGCTGGAAACAGAGCGGCTAGGACTGGCGTCAGGCTGAACCGGGCTAACGGGACCAGGACTAGGGCTGGTTTCAGACTGCACATGGGTAGCAAGGACAGGGCTAACAGCATCTGCACTGTGGCTGCTATCATCACACGTCATAGGGCTCCCAGGTCTAGGACTGGGACTAGTATCTGGCCGCAGAGGGCTGGCAAGACTAGAGTTAACTTGTGTATCACCTGGGTCATGAACAGGACTAGCAACTGGGCTACTGTAAACAGAGCTAGCATTTGAGGGGGCAGAGGGTGTGGGACTAGCGGGCGTTTCGCTGGTGTGGTCAGTGCTAGGCATTGCAGTGGTATCCTGAGTGGGACTAGAAGGGACAGGGCTAGCCAGAGTGGAAGAAGCATCAACAGAGGGGGCTGGGGTTCGATGCAAGGGGCTTCCCGAGGCAATGCTCTGTTGGCTTTCAGCAGCAGATCTGTCGGGGGTCGAGAGAGGACTAGCTGGGAACTGGCTAACCTGGCTTGGACTGGCCTGGTTGGGACTACGCGCATGTGCGTCATAAGCAGGTGCTGGGCTCGTCTGCTGAATACTGTCTGGAGGTTTAACAAGTCCAGAATCAAGGTGAAGCACAGCGGGAAGAACAGAGCTCTGGATTATGTCCACATCAAGATTTGAGCTAGCCAGAGTGGGGCTCAGCTGTGCCGCAGTGTCCGGAGCAGGGCTACCTGTAGGGCTACGATACATTTCACTGGACTGAGCTGGACTGTGAGGTGGGCTAACACAAGCGGCAGCAGCATGTGCAGGGCTGCTGTATGTCGTGCTCGCTAATGAGGAAGTCTGTCTTTGGGCTGGGCCTGAGTGGGGACTGCTAGAGGCGCTTTGTATGTGAGAAGGACTAGCTTGACCAGCAGGACTAGACCTAGGTGGACTGTGGCTGACGGTAACATCAGTTATGCTAGCAGAGTGGGAACTTGTCTGGCCGCTATGGCTCAGACTGTGGCTAACAGAGCTACTCTCTGGGCTACTACCACTCAGCATACAGTGTGGAGGACTAAAGCTAGTTTGCAGGGGGCTTGTCTGATCTGGAGAAGTCTGAGGGGAACTGCAGGTAGTTTGGACATGTGAGGGATCTGACTGACCAGGATTTGTGGGACTTAGGCTTGCCTGATTCTGTGCGAGCTCTGGAAAACTACAAACAGAGGGACTGGCTCTCTCTTGAACATGCATGGAGCCCATCTGACTGTACCCGTTAGCTTCTGTGTGAGCAGGGCTACCATGAACTTTACTGTCCGAATTGGAGTTTGGATGTCTGGGACTTGTTTCTGACTGAATAAAATGACTCGGGTGGTCGACATGTACCTCCATGTCCTCATCCTGACAGGAGATGGATCCAGCCAGAACATCTGAAGGGTTAGTTGGTTGTGTTGAGGGGCTAGTTTCTGCAGCTATATGGCTAGGATCCACTGGTATAGTGCTAGCACTGGCCTGAATAGAGCTGGCAGGGCTTGTAGACATTTGACTGGTATGTTTGGAGCTAGCACTAGCTGAAATATTTTGGATATGTGTGGGGCTGGCTTTACCTTCAGTAGCTTCTGTGCAGCATGATGGGCTGTCACGAGAAGTACTCAGACAAATGGAGATAGCTGAGGGAGGAATTACCTCCGTTTCATCAGCACGAGGTGAGCAAGTTAGGCTACTGTGTTCCACTGAAGGGCTAACGTGAACAAGGCTTTCTGGTGTCGGCATGGAAGGACTGTGATGGGGGCTAGAAAAGTCTGGGTTACTCTGGATAGGGACACACTGGTTAGCAAGTTTTCCATCTGTGCCATTGCTATCAGGAGGCATTGTGGATAGATCAGATGTCGGGCTACTTTCCAGTGTTTGGTCATCAAGGTTAGGACTCAGCTGCTTGGGGCTATGTTCCAAAGACTTCAGCTCTGTGGTACTGGTTTGGGTGCATTCATTTGTGACTCCTGAATGTTTAGCAAGCTGAGAAGAAAGTATGCTAAGCTGTAAAGGCTGTGTAGACTGGGCCTGTGATGGGCTAGCAGGCTGTGAGAGACTACACTGTGTGGCTCTGAGTGGGGAAGGTGATGGGCTACATGGAGCTGAGCTGGGCCTCAGTGAGGCGTGTTTTCTTGCTGTCTGGGTAGACCTACAGCAGACTGGTGAAAGGCCCTGGTCCAGTGTAGAAATGTGCTGTGCAGGCCCACATTGCAGCTCAGCAGGGCTCTCATTGTCCAGTGTAGGTTCAGCATCCTGTGTGTGATTCTGTCGAGGTGATGTGCCAACTTGTGCAGGACTATGTGACATAGGACTGTGTCGTCTTCGTGGGGGACTCTGTTGAGGCGATGTGATGACAATGATGTTGGTGAGACTACATGGTCCATCTAGCTGTGTCTGTGTAGTTCCGTCCTGCACAGGACTGTGTGGTGGAGGGCTTTGCTCCGGCTCTGCAGGCCCTGGCTGAACCCGGGTAGGACTAAGCCCTGCCTGGGTCGGTGTGTGTGGTGGAGGACTGTGCAGAGAATGCTCATGTCCACAAGACATGGGACTTCCCTGCGTTAGACTGTGTGGAGATTCTGTGGCCAAAAGGTGATTCTCTGTGGAATTCTGGGTAAAGCTAGAAGAGGGGTTACTGAGCGGACAAGGAGTATGCTGAGCCTGCAAGGAAGTCATATGGGGAGGGCTTTGTTGAAGCTCCACTGGACTAACTTCAGATGGGGTGTGGGTTCCTTGGAGTTTTGTAGCATCAGGGTTAAATGATGCAGAGCTTTCCCAGAGCTCTGTTGGACCAGAGGGACAGGGTGAAAGACTTTCCTGGAGCTCTGATGGTTCAGGATGTAATGGCGCCAGACTTTGTTGGAGCTCTGCAGGATCAGGTTGGGATTGGGCTGGATTTTGATGGAGTTCTTTTTGATTAGAATGAGATCGCGTAAGAATTTGTTGGCGCTCTGATGGATCACGGTTAGATGGTACAGGACTTAGCTGGAGCTCTGTGGGATCAGGGTGAGTTTGGGCAGGGCTTTGCTGGAGCTTCTTTCGATTAGAATGAGATAGCGTAGGACTTTGTTGGAGCTCTGTGGGATCAAGATGAGATTGCTCTGAATTTTGTTCATGCTCTGTGGAATCAGGTTGGGATGGTGCAGGACTTTGTGGGAGCTCTGTAGGATCAGATTGAGAAGGACTTTGTTGGAGCTCTCCAAGTTCAGGCTGAGATTGAGAAGGACTTTGTTGGAGCTCTCCAAGTTCAGGGTGAGTTAGAGCAGGACTTTGCGGGAGCTCTGTTGGTTCAGGGTGAGTTAGAGCAGGACTTTGCTGGAGCTCTGTTGGTTCAGGGTGAGTTAGAGCAGGACTTTGCTGGAGCTCTGTTGGTTCAGGGTGAGTTAGAGCAGGACTTTGCTGGAGCTCTGTTGGTTCAGGGTGAGTTAGAGCAGGACTTTGCTGGAGCGCTCTTGGTTCAGGGTGAGTTAGAGCAGGACTTTGCTGGAGCTCTGTTGGTTCAGGATGATATGGAGGATGACTTTTTTGGAGCTCTGATAGATCAGGGTGAGATGGTGGACTTTCCCGAAGCTCTGCAGGATCAGGGTGAGATTGGGCAGGACTTAGTTGGAGCTCTGATGGTTCAGGTTGAGATGGCTCTGAATTTTGTTCACGCTCTGTGGGTTTAGGGTCAGATGGCTCTGGACTTTGTTGGAGCTCTGTGGGTTTAAGGTCAGATGGCTCTGGACTTTGTTGGAGCTCTGTGGGTTTAGGGTCAGATGGCTCTGGACTTTGTTGGAGCTCTGTGGAATCAGGGTGAGTTGGCTCTGGATTTTGTTCAAGCTCTGTTGGTTCAGGGTGAGATAGCGCAGGACTATGCTGAAGCTCTGATGGATCAGATGGTGTTGGCTCAGGACTTTGTTGGGGCTTTGATGGATTAAGGTGAGATGGTGAAGGACTTTCCCGAAGCTCTGCAGGATCAGGTTGGGATGGCGCCGGACTTTGTTGTAGCTCTGTGGGATCAGGTTGGGATGGTGAAGGACTTTGTTGTAGCTCTGCAGGATCAGGTTGGGATGGTGAAGGACTTTGTTGTAGCTCTGTGGGATTAGGATGGGATGGTGAAGGACTTTGTTGTAGCTCTGCAGGATCAGGTTGGGATGGTGCCAGACTTTGTTGTAGCTCTGTGGGATCAGGTTGGGATGGTGAAGGACTTTCCCGAAGCTCTGCAGGATCAGGTTGGGATGGCGCCGGACTTTGTTGTAGCTCTGTGGGATTAGGATGGGATGGTGCCAGACTTTGTTGTAGCTCTGTGGGATCAGGTTGGGATGGTGAAGGACTTTGTTGTAGCTCTGTGGGATCAGGTTGGGATGGTGAAGGACTTTGTTGTAGCTCTGTGGGATCAGGTTGGGATGGTGAAGGACTTTGTTGTAGCTCTGCAGGATCAGGTTGGGATGGTGAAGGACTTTGTTGTAGCTCTGTGGGATCAGGTTGGGATGGCGCCGGACTTTGTTGGAGCTCTGTGGGATCAGGTTGGGATGGTGAAGGAATTTGTTGTAGCTCTGTGGGATCAGGTTGGGATGGTGCCAGACTTTGTTGTAGCTCTGTGGGATCAGGTTGGGATGGCGCCGGACTTTGTTGGAGCTCTGTGGGATCAGGTTGGGATGGTGAAGGAATTTGTTGTAGCTCTGTGGGATCAGGTTGGGATGGTGCCAGACTTTGTTGTAGCTCTGTGGGATCAGGTTGGGATGGCGCCGGACTTTGTTGTAGCTCTGTGGGATCAGGTTGGGATGGCGCCGGACTTTGTTGTAGCTCTGTGGGATCAGGATGGGATGGTGAAGGAATTTGTTGTAGCTCTGTGGGATCAGGTTGGGATGGTGAAGGAATTTGTTGTAGCTCTGTGGGATCAGGTTGGGATGACGCAAGACTTGTCTGCGATAGTGTACCGTTGGTCTGTGTAGGACTCTGTGGTGGTTCTGAGCAGATGAGCTGGACTGGGCTATGAGCAGTAGGACTGATGGGTGGAGCCTCTGTGTGACTTAGAATTGGCGGCTGTGAAATGCTAATGGGAGGTGCCTGTGTGGGACTGAGCGGCGGGGACAGGGTAGGACTGTGAGCGATCAAAGCGTGTGGGATTGGCTCCGCCTCCTGAGGACTGCAGGTGGAGCAGACATAATCTTCAGACCCTGCCCTGCCCTCCCCAGCCTGGACGATACACTCTGTGTGGACACACCTGGAACACAACATAAGGTTTGCTAAATCTTAATCATTCTCAAGAAAGTTTCACATGCAGGTAAACACAGACTAGTCTTTCATGGAAACCACAAGAATGTGGAAGTGTGCTGACACGTGTCAAAGAACCAGTATGTGCAATAATCCTATTTCCCCGGCTAATGTACTTCTAGATGGAGCATGAATATGGAGTGTCTACACCAGTTCATGCAAACGCAAAAGTAAAATTTCAAGCCAAAAGGAATACTTGGAATTGATGGTGGAGGTAAATATTAGAGATGTTCCAATACCATTTTTCCCCTCCCGATACCGATTCCAATACTCGTGCTGTGGGTATCGGCCGATACCGATACCGATACCAGTGTGTTTAAAAAAACAATGACTGTGATAGGATTATCATTGTGGTAAGGCCTGAATCATATTAAACCCTTTGTAAAACATGAATGAATACAGCAAATGGAAGCCATTTCTTTTTAAATTTATTTTTAAATAGAACAGTATAAAACAGTTGTGAAACAGCAACTTAAATTAATTATTATTAATTAATTTGGGTAGCGCAGTATCGGAGATGTATTTACGACCTGGCAAACAGTGCCTTGGCTCCAAATGCTCCATTAAACGGTGAAATCCCACATTTTCGACGACAGACAGGGGTTGGTCATCCAGGACAATAAACTCCAAAATTTTGTCGGTTATCTTTGTCACTTTCTGGCTGTCTTTGGGGAATTTATCTCGTCGCTGGAAGGCAGTTTCCAGAGTTTGCTGCTGCAGTTCGTCCTTCTTTTTCCCCTTAGCTTTGGTAAATTCGTCGTGCTCTTTAGCGTGACGCGTCTTCAAATGTTTGATTAAGTTGCTGGTATTGAAATTTGCAACACTCGTGCCACCCCTCGAAATTGCTTCTTTGCATATGTTGCATGTTGCCGTCTTTTTTTATTTTTTTTATTTATCTTTTATTGGAAAAGCATATTGAATTTTACAATTGTATGACATATTAAGTATATTACATTGCTTTACCGTTTTAAACTTTTAATACAAGAACAACAGAACTCAAGTGCGGGTGGCGGGGGAGCCAATTTTCTTCCATATTATTTAAGTTAGTGGTATTCATTTAAAATTGAAAATCTGTGCAAAATTAGTAAGAGGCAGCAGTGTCTACACAAAGTCTGATCTAATCGGCTTAACATATTCCGTCCACTTGGACCATATCCTATAGAAAGTGTCCCTCTGCAATTTGAGTGAAAAGGACAGTTTTTCCATTGTGTAGATCTCGTGCACAATGTTAATCCAGTCCTCAGTTGTTGGTGGTTCTGGTTTGAGCCATCTCCTCGTTAGAGCCTTTTTACTTGCTGCCAGTAAGATGTAAAGAAGCATGTTGCCGTCTTACTGGTGGGAACATCCACTGTAAAGTACTGCCAAACCGCCGACATGATGCGCTAACGTTAGCTTCTTTTAAGGAGGCGTCAGGTGATCAATTCTTCTTCGCCCCTCTAAAACAGCAGAACACAGCGCAACTGTTTTAAGAGCAGCGAAGAAGAACTGTGTCAGAGCTAACGGAGCTAACCAGTAAATAGATTCCTATTTCTAATAAATTACGTGGTATCGGATCGGTGCCTGGACTCCAGTACTCGCCGATACCGATGCCAGCATTTTCGGCAGTATCGGAGGCATTTCCGATACTGGCATCGGAATCGGAACAACTCTAGTAAATATTCATGAAAAAGGACAAGTTTGTGAACGGGCAACACAGATTTTGATAATGAACAATTAAACATGTTACACACTGGAGCTTTAAAAAAGAAAAATTATATCAGAAAGTATGGGACGTCGAAATAAGGTCTGGAAAAGTAAAAAAACTAAATAAAAAAAACACGACAAAACGTTGGGAAAAGCAACGAAAAAATGGAAAAACAGCATTTTTTTAATGTTTTTTGTAGTTCTCCAAAACAAAAAGTCTCTATAAAGAGGAAGAACACAGGGATGTCAGCGATAGATTTACTCAACAACAGCCTTGGACCTGGACAACATTTAGATGATGATGATGAAGAAAGGAGACAAAAACTTTTTAAAAACGACAAAACCACGACAAAAAGACGGTAGAAAGACAGAAGAAAGGCCAGAATAGGTCGAAAATAGTAATACAAATTAAAAAAAAACACAGTAGAAAGAAGGAAGGCAACACTAGGGCGACAAAAGTGACAACAAATTCAAATAAGTGACAAACTTTGAAGAAAAAAGTAAGGAAGAAAGGCAAGAATCAGTCCTTCCACAAGAATGTGGAGTTATTTTGTGATAGTTTTGGGCTAAAATCCTTGATTATGCGTCACGTTTTTCTTAAAAAATGAGATGGAATATGCGGGATATTTATACAATTTTATGCGATGAAATTGCGGGACCTTTTTTAAACAGCGGTTTCATCGTGGCTTCATCGCGGGGTTTGCAGGTTTTCGATGATGTTCACGTCGCGTAATGACGTCACTTCATAACGTTCCCATGGCAACAGGGGGAAACAGCTGCTCTTGTGTGAAGTAAACGCAACATTTTCAACTTTCTGCTAAGATATATGGGACTTTATAGCAACGAAAATGGGGGAATTATGAAATCATGCAAGCCTAGCATATTTTGCGCGGAAATCGTCAATTTGAAAAAATGCGCCCCCCCCCCCCGCATAAATATGCAGACTTTGGCTGATCATGCATTGAATTATGAGATCACATAATCACGTTTTTCTGGGACTGAAGAATAGGTCAAAACAAAGGACAAAACCTTCAAAAAGAGGTGACAAACTTCAAAAACAGAGACAAAAACTTTGAAAAAAGCCACAAACTTGGAGAAAAGAAAGACCGTAGAAGTAACTAGAGCCTTGTAACTGAAAAACATTTTGCAAAAAATGTCACGTACCCACTGCAGTCCTCCAAAGTACCCCTAGGGGGACACGGACCCCCATTTGAGAAACACGGGACAAAAAGTCCCAGTCAAAGTCACATGAAGTATTTTCAGCCCAGGGCTTTTAATGTGAAGTAGCTACAGGACGTGCTAACTTTGCAAAATAATCACCAGACTGATTGTGTTTGTGTGAGTGTACCTAAAGCAGCAGGTACAGGTCAGATAGTCCTGTGGTGTGTAGAGGTCGGGGGCACGGTCACAGAGAGGGCAGGGCAGGGCCGGGTCACATGACTCACACAGAAACTGGTGATTGGCCCACTGGCCTGATGACCTCACACCACAGCGACGGCAGATTCTGCAGTTCTGGAAGAGAGAGAGAGGTTTAGAAATCACACACACACCCTTATATATATATAACAACAGGTTTGTCCAAAGTTCAAAGTGTGTGTGTGTGTGTGCGTGTGTATCTCACCTTGCAGCTCCAGCCGTTGCCCGGTGTGTGATCCAGAGGTGGTGTGAGACAGTGTGTGTGGTAGGCTTTATCACAGCGCTCACACACCAGCAACACACCATCCTCCCCTCGCAACCTAACACACACACACACACACACACACACACACACAGAGACAGAGAGACCCAGACAGACACACACACACACACACACACACACAGACACACAGAGACAGACACACACACACACACCCACACACACACACACACCCCCACACACAGAGACAGACACACACACAGAGAGACCCAGACAGACACACACACACACACACACACACAGAGACAGACACACACACACAGTTTTGGGGTTAGCTCAAACAGAATGGCTGTGTCTGAAACCTCCTCCCTCCAACTTCTTCCAGTCGTCCCCCATGGGTTAGTGGATTGCCGTTTCCCTTGGCGATACGGGAATTAGCATCGTGTTTTTTTAGAACCAGAATTGAGTTTTTGGCGAGAGAGTGGAGCTGGGGTGGATGACTAAGCCAGTGTTGTTGATGGTTCCTGTGTCTCTAAGCTAAACCCTGAAGAGGGGAAGTTGCTGATTTCTCAACCCTTCTGAAGCACATCATCCAACGGAGATTTATAGGGGCGTGAAAAAAAAATCAATTCACATTCAAATCACGATTCAAGCTCTACCAATTCAAAATAGAGTCAGAATTCAAAAAATCTATTCATATTTTTTAATAAAACATTTAAAAAAATATATATTAATTGTATTTCTTTAAATTGTATTTCTACTGCAATCACGTGGGAAAAGTAACTACATTTACATACTGTTAATCGGTTTTTTAAAAGATTATTTGTTGGGCTTTTCCGCCTTTATTTGACAGGACAGCTAGGTGAGAGAGGAGAGAGAGAGGAAGGAAGACATGCAGGAAATCCTCACAGGTCGGACTCAAACTCTGGACCTCTGCGTTGAGGCTAGGGGTGGAACGGTACATGTATTCGTATTGAACTGAAACAGTACGGGCGTCTCGGATCGGTACATGAATTTACACGGAGAATACACGGTATAAAAATAAATAAAACTTGCGTGCAAATTAATTAATGTAATGCGGAACCACTGTTAGACACGCGTTTCTTAGGGACGCCTAATCTGTAGCCCCGCCCTTAGCTCTGAAGCTCCCGAGCTCCGCCTACATGTGGAGTCCACACGAAGCAAACTAGTCCCTT
The DNA here is from genome assembly GCF_008315115.2 of Sander lucioperca. NCBI lineage: Eukaryota > Metazoa > Chordata > Actinopteri > Perciformes > Percidae > Sander > Sander lucioperca. The sequence continues at coordinate 5,353,073 of NC_050195.1, read as the reverse complement.
CATATACAACCAAACACGGACGTAGCTGGATCCCTTCTCGCCTCGACCACAAATGGCCTCCAGGCCCGTTTACTTCGCTGTTTGCTCCGGTATTAGCTCTTAGCTCCGCCGTTAGCTCTTAGCTCCGCCGTTAGCTCCACTGTTTGCTGCTTGCTCCGCTGTTAGCGTGTGAACCTAACGCCACAATTCCCCAACTGCCCTGTGTAAGAAGCTGCTCTTTTAACACCCCTGCTCTGTGCATTCACATATGAGAGCAGCGCTTGTCTCCCATATCACACTACTAGCTGACTGTCTTATTTTGTTTACAAGTTCCAGATGGAGTCTGGAGATGATGTGGGGTAGCCTACTTATTGTGTATTGTTTACATCTTACTTTATACGCTTCAGGCTGTTACAGCTAGCTCAGTGGACAGCCTGAGACATGCACAATAAAAAAAAATTGCCTTCTGCATTTTTGTCTTGCTTTTCCCTCCGTTGTACCGAACCGAACCGTGATGTCTGAACCGAGGTATGAACCAAACCGTGACTTCTGTGTACCGTTCCACCCCTAGTTGAGGCATAAGAATCGAAAATCCATTTTAAATCAGATCTTCAGCCTGAAAATCGATATTGAATCGAATGGTGACATTTTCTGAATGGTGCACCCCTAGAGATTTACCTGTCGGGTAAACACAGACCTCCAGGTACTGGAGACGTTCATCTACATGTACGGCAGAACAGAAAATCTGCAGACCTTCCCTTTAAGATACCAGCTAACGTCCAACTCTGAACGAGACATGTTGAGGCAAGCCAAAATGTTCCAGTGAACTTTGCAGTGAGAGGGTCAACACCGCAAAACAAGCTGAACACCCATAGTGTTAGCAGTGTCGTTAACCATCTTCCTCCTCGTTGTACTTCATAAATACTTGTGTATTTGTACTTCTGTCTGTGCTCTCAACGGTGTTGGAAGAGGAAGTCAAAGTGTGACACTACACAGAGTGATGTCATGGAGCCGCAGTCGGCTCAGCCACAGCGTTTCAAACGTGTTATTAGATAGTGACAGTAGATAGACAGAAAAAGGTGGGAGAGAGAGAGAGGGGGGATGACACGCAGCAAAGGGCCGCAGGTCGGACTCAAACCCGGGCCACTGCAAAGGACTCAGCCTACATGGGGCGCACGCTCTCCCTGGGTGAGCTAGAGGCCACCCAGGGCCGTACAGAACCTGCAGAGGCAGAGTTTTAAGCAGAATTTAAACAAATAAAAAAATGAATACTGGTAATACTACAGATTTGTCGCTAGTCGCTTGTGTGAAAAAAAGTCGCTAAGGGGTTATGAAAAGTCGCTACTGGCGCTTTTTCATCACATGGTACCTGCTCGACTCGCCTCGACTCTACTCGCCTTTTTTGGTTTTCCATTACGAAAAAAAGTACCTGGTACCTGCTAACAGGTACTTTATGTAGTACCTCCTCAGTGGAGGTTCCCAGTGAGCTGAGGCGAGCCAAAAAGGTGACGTGAAAGCGACAGACGGGGGTGTCCTGAACAAACCCGCCATTTTTAAACAGTTTAGCCAGCTGTGTTTTTGTTGCTGCCTCCAGCTTCTAGAAACTAAATGCGTCTTCTGGCAACAACACACCTTCCACGTTCTGGGTGTGTCGCGTTAGGTCACGGCAGTTTACTGCGGCGTCCCTTGTTTTACAGTTCTGCGGAGGCTCCAGGCAGAGCTTTCACCGTAGCCTACGTACACACACCAGCTGACAAATGTATACATCAGGCCACATATTACACAGGCTACAGAGAAAGCTCTGCGTGGAGCCTCCACAGAACTGTAAAACAAGCTCAAGTGGCCTGATGTTATACTTGTGCGCTGGTGTGTGCGTCGAGCCGGCAAGACGACCAGCCACGCTGAGGCGGGACTAAAATCTGCAATGGAAAACGGACGCACAGTGTGTCGAGGCGAGTAGAGGCAAGTAGAGTCGAGGCGAGTCGAGCAGGTACCATGTAATGGAAAAACGCCATAAGTTGGCAACACTGAAAGTTTTTCCTTTAAGGTTGGATGAGGAATGTGTTTTACAACCTGGCTGGCACCCAGAGAATGAAACCAAAACATAAATAATAGTTGCAGACAGAAGCTGTCCTAGCGTGGGTTACCTGCAGCTCTGACACACTCGACACTGAGGACACTGCCAGCCGGCCCGGCACAGGGGGGAGGGGGCCAGAGGGGGGTTCAGGCAGCTGCCATGGTAACAGCTACCGCAGCAACAGCACATCAACAGACTGCCGACATCCCCACCACTCGAACACAACACACACTGCGAGGACACTGGACACAGAAAGACACACACACGACCATTTAAACAACTTCACAGAAAACTATGAAAGTAAAACAGAATGTGTGTGTACCTGTGTGTGTGTGTGTGTGTGTGTGTATGTACCTGTGTGTGTGTGTGTGTGTGTGTGTGTGTATGTACCTGTGTGTGTGTGTGTATGTACCTGTGTGTGTGTGTGTGTGTGTGTGTGTGTGTGTGTGTGTACCTGTGTGTGTGTGTCTTGTACACAGTGTGTGTCTCTGGCTCCAGTCCTGCTGAGCTCCGGCGGCCGCAGCACAGGGGAAGTGGAAGCTCCGCCCACAGCCCGTCTCCCGGCAACGCAGCGACGCCCCGAGCCGACGGCAGAACGCACACACCTGGACAGGTGAGAGAAGGGGCGGGGCTTAGTGAGGCTGTACACAGCTGGATTCCTCCTCAGTGAGGGAAGTTACTGATCACAAACTCACCTGTGTGCTTCCTGAGTCGATGGCTTTGTCCACATAGAGCAGTGATTGGCCCTCGCCACGACACACCCCCTCTGACCAGGCTGCACACTGCAGGTGAGCACAGCACTGACCTACACACACACACACACACACACACACACACACACACAGAGTCAGACAGACAGACAGACAGACAGACAGATGCAGACAGAGACACAGACAGAGAGACAGACAGACACACAGAGTCAGAATGGACTGAAGGAAGTCAGGAAGTAAAGAAAAGGTTGAAGAGAGGAGGAAGGTAGCTTCCTGTACCTGTGGGGTCAAACAGTGATTGGACGTCGATGTCATGTGGAAGGCCGATGGGTCCGAGCTGCTCCACAAACTCTAAGGAAGACTCGCCGTCTGAAACATCAACGACACTGATCAGACTACAGCCGCAACGATTAGAGATAGAAAAAGAAGTGAAATAAATACAGGAGTAAGAATAGAGAGAACTTACCACACTGTTCTGGACTGCTGCACCTACACACACACACACACACACACACATACAGAGACACACACACACACACACACACACACACACACACACACAATGAAATGTCTCTTTTGTAAACTCTTATTAGGTTAGTTTGACTTTTATTTTGACGGGATAAACAGGAAGTGAGGCCACTTACGTGGGCGGGGCCTGGTCGCCGCGGTAGCAGTGGTCGTGGCAGTCGTTGTCCCGGTCGGGGGAGGCGCGGAGGTTGAGGATGTGGAGCGGGATGTAGCCGGGCGTCGGGCCGAACACCACCAGGCGACCCTGCCCAAGAGGAGGCTCGTCGCCACGGTAACAGAAGGCACACTGCTTCAGACTGCAGACAGACAGAATATAATAGATCAATATCATACACATTTAACCAATACTTTTCGGCAAATTTCCATGACTATGTATTCCTGAAAATGTCAGTCGACATTATACAACACACACACACACACACACACACACACACACACACACAGTCTGTCTCCATAAGGACAGAAGACGGCTGGTGAAATTCCCGACCCAAGCTCCCGAAACAAGCAATTGCGCCCGCTTTAGAAAGTTAACTAGTCACAAGTTTGCGGTAAAATGCAGTTGGGTTGTTGAGGCCAAAACACTATATGTAGCAGCTGTGAATCAAATAAATGTATTATAAATATAAATATAAATAATGTTAGGTCATCTTTTACTCTTAAACTGAACGTTTGCTGCTTCAATGAGTATTGAAAAGTATTTCCCGTGACTGAAAAAGGCCCGTGTTGAGGATGAGGACCAGCCTGAACCGGAGGTATCAGTCTGAAACAGAGCTCAACGGTCCCACCAGTGGAATAGTTATGGTATTAATCTGTTTACAATATTTTCAGGCTTCAACCAGTGAAAGAGGAGAGAGGCTCAGGGAGAGAGAGAGAGAGAGAGATTCGTTAGGCATTGAAGTAGGAGAGGAGGACAGCATCCACCAGCGTGATAAATACAAAAATAAGTATTCCCCCCCCCCCCCCCCATCTGTGGGAAACACTGGGATTAGGGTAGGCCTGAACGATTAATTGCATTTGCGATAATATCGCGATATGTTAAAACGCGATTTCCTAATCGCAAAGGCTGCGATTTGATCACATGACTCACGAGAGCAAATCAGTCTGCACTCCGTAGAGAAAGCATCAACTAGCACGCTAACGCTACGCCGTACCTTCAGCTGATTTCTGTCATTCAAACAACTCTGAGTTGTAGTTTAAAACTTTTACAGCCACTTTAATAAAATGAAGGATTTTATTCGGGCTTGAGTGTATACATGCAGTTAATGGATACAGGCACGCAGAACTGAAGGCTCTGTTAGCAACGATTAGCTCTGATTAGCGGTTAGCTCCGGTTAGCGGTTAGCTCCGTTATAAAGATATGAGTGGAGGAGCTGCCACTGAGAGGGGTAACAACCAGACTCTGATAAATGACGTTCGGGGAGCTTTCACAGCAGCGTGGCCGCGGTGTTTCAACAGTTTTATTAGTACAGTTAATCCCACGGCAAGAACACCAGCAACATGCTAACGTAACGATAGCATCTCTGAACAAGAACACCAGCAACATGCTAACGTAACGATAGCCTCTCTGAACAAGAACACCAGCAACATGCTAACGTAACGATAGCATCTCTGAACAAGTACACACGGCAGCACGCAACTTCACGAGGGGGAGGGGCTGGAGGCAGCTCCTCTCTGTGCACTGTAAAAAATTACACTGTTTTGTGTGTGTGTGTGTGTGTGTGTGTGTGTGTGTACTATATTTTTACTTATTTAACTGTCTAGTGTGTAATTGTGTGTTCATACTATAAATTATTATATTACTATTCTTTGTTGAATAATACAGAAGACAAAGAGCTTAAAAAAATAATCGAATATCGAATCGCAATCTGGAAAAAAATTGCAATTAGATTATTTTCAAAAATCGTTCAGCCCTAGATTAGGGGCTTTCTGACTGGAGGGATTTTTGCAGTTCTTAGAACTAAACGTTCCTAGAACACTTTTTTTCCGACTTTTTGTGTTCCGACAGGAAAGATTTGGGGATTTTTAAGTTCCTCTGGCCTCAGTAGCGTACTTTTTTAGCTCCTACTTCAGAGCAGGGTCTTTTCCCTTTTCCTAGGTGTACTTGATTGGTTGAACTTATAAGTCCCGCCCACTGCCAACTCAGAACTTGCAGACGGAGCAACAACCAACAACGGGACATTTTTAACAATTTTCACCATCTTATTCATCATTAAATTCACTTCTGACAACGTTTTAGGCGAGAAATTGTATTAGATTTCGAATATAGGCAGTCTTGCAAAAATTGATGCCAAATTGACAATTTGCTTCAAAGTTTTCGGAGTTGAGAAGCTCCATGAAGTGAGGCGACAGCCAGCAAGCGCCTGCCCCGGCCTCTAGCTCGTCGCTCGGCCAGTCATGCTCAGACACCCCGCTGTGAGCTGGAGGTCTCTCAGACCGCTCGCTCACACACACACACCCCGCTGTGAGCTGGAGGTCTCTCAGACCGCTCGCTCACACACACACACCTCGCTGTGAGCTGGAGGTCTCTCAGACCGCTCTCGTAAATAAGAGGCTTTTATTTTGCTGTTGACGGTTCGTCTGTTTAAATATCACAACACATGAGAGTCCATCATAAGATTAACGGGAACCTGTGGTTAACTGTCTTTTCGGAGTTAAACTCCACAAGCGTGTCCTGCGGCTGTCTCACACACACACACACACACACACACACACACACAGGCGAGGTCTGTAAAGCCCCGTCTGTGTTGAGCAAAACATTACGTGAATTACTACGAGAATGGACGGAATGTGGAACTCGGAGAAGTGGCCTGATGCGGAGGTGCAGGCCCTGCTGGCCATGTACGGCCTCCTCCATGCTGCTTTGTTGTTGTTGTATGTGGCGCTTAGTGACGATGCTATAAAGACTGTTGCCGTGCTTGCGTCACTCCCTTACCCCTCCTACCAGTCCCTATGGCCACTTGGCCAGTGGGAATGCAAACGGAAAAAAAGATTTTGGGGAAGAGTAGTTCTTAGAACCGCTTAGAAGTGTACTTTTCCTCTAAAAAGTACAAGTACTATCCGGTCGGAAAGCACCCATTTACTCTCTTATTGCCTTGTTGTTTTGTCTGTTTCTTCTATGCCTTTGGCAACACAGATGTATAGATTTTCAACATCATCGCAGCCCTAAAAAAAACCTGCTGTCTCACCGTTTGGTGGTGTGTCCCAGGCTGGGGGTCGGCGAGCAGCCGGAGTCCTCCGACAGAGACAGCTGGAACAGCGGGGACAGTGCGTCCTCGTCCTCCAGGCGGAGGCAGGGGGACACCGGAGGACTAGGGCAGGGGCTCAAGGCCCCGCCCCCTTCTGGCTCCACAGGAACCGCGCTGGGACTGCAGTCCACCTGCATGGGGGCGGGGCTGTGGGCCGGGCTCAGGTCCGGGGCCAAGGGACTGGAGGCAGGGGGCGCGGCGGCTTCGGGCGCCGTTCTGTCCGCGTCCTCTGCACTGGGAGCCGGTTCTGGTTCTGAGCCGGACTCTGGGACTGCGGGGGGGTCAGGGGGAGGGGGGTCAGGGTCCTGGCTGGGTTCAGGATCGGGTTCAGGGTTAGGGTTGGATTTTCTCCTGGAGGAGGACCGACGGCGTCCTGGTGTCTTCTCCGTCACCTCTGTTAAAATATTACAAACACATCACAGAGTGAACTCAAACGGTAAACAGGGACTGAAAAGACTACATACACACACACACACACACACACACACAGACACACACACACACACACACACACACACAGACACACACACACAGACACACACACAGAGAGACACACACAGACACACACAGAGACAGACACACACACACAGAGACACACACACACAGACACACACACACAGACACAGACACACACACACACACACACACACAGAGAGACACACACACACACACACACAGACACACACACAGAGACACACACACACACACACACAGAGACACACACACACACACACACACACACACACACACACACACACAGAGAGAGACACACACACACACACACACACACACACACACACACACACACACACACACACACAGACACACACACAGAGCTGTGAGCCAGTGTAAACAAACAGAGCCTCAGGTGGAAACACACCTGTTTTCTGGGGGGTTTTCTTCTCCGTGGCGTCCGTGCTCTCTTCATCCTCTACCTGGGCTTGGCCTCGACTCCGCCCCCTGCACACGCACACGCACACACACACACACACACACAAGAGAAACACAGCTGGTCAGATCAACAGTGGGACTTCTAAAGCTGCGAGCAGTTTTTTAAAGTGCGACTGTCGCTTTAAATGTCCGTACAGCTGATCACATTAACACGTTGTTTCAATCTGATGACATCATGATCACAACATCATGATGTCATCAGACCCCCAGGGCAGCAGTTTGTAGGTGATGTCATGTGTATAAATAAATGTCTCTTACGAACCCGGCAAATAATTATTATTATTATTATTATTATTATTATTATTATTAGCTCCACCCATTTACAACTATCACCTGAACTTTGTGTGTGTGTGTGTGTGTGTGTGTGTGTGTGTGTGTGTGTGTGTGTGTGTGTGTGTGTGTGTGTAAGCGAGTGTGTGTGTGTGTGGTGGCAGGAGGTAAAACCTGGAGCAGATTCAGTCCGGCACACACACCACCTCCTCCTCCTCACTGATCATTACCCAGCATGCAACTTAACCACTTCCTCTCTCACACATCTCACCACACACACACAGACAGACACACAGACAGACAGACACACACACACCTCCGGCAGATCAGTGTGTGTCTTCCGATGACTCCCTCTCAGTGTTAAATATTCCTACAGTCTAATTAATTGATTTATAAACTACTGATCATCTTCATTGTGAGATGTGGATTATTTTCTGGATGGATGGATTGGTCGTTTGGTCTCTAAAATGTCAGAAAATGGTGAAAAATGTCGATCAGTGATTCCCAAAATAATAATATACAATATATTATAATAATCTACACGTTAATCCACTATGAAAATAATATTAGTTGCCGCCCTAATACTCATTTCTTTCACAGACATGTGACACAAACCTGTCTGTGTTCTCAACTTCTACATCCATGATTTTCAACCGCAGAGTTACGTTAGACAATGCTTCCTGTTTACCGGCACGGACACGCCCAGTTTGTGTGAACGGTCACGTGATACGTGATGTCAGACGTGTAAATGTGGACGCAAATTAGTTCGGTTACTGGAGATAAACTCTTGTGTGGACGTAGAGATCGTTTTTGTCTGAAAACGCTGCTAAAAAGGGCAAAAAGCAGAATATTATGTGCATGTAAACGTAGTTATTGAGCTGAAATGAAAACACTGTGCTGCAACGTATGTTGTAATGTGTAAGCCGATGTTTTTTCGGGGGTAACTCCATTCATTTTACCGGCAGTATTGACAACAGATAAAGCCACCGTGTGTTGAGAAGCTCAAGCTTGTCGTTTTATTGTCCAAAACGCTGCTAAAAAAGGCTCTTCACACGGGGAGCAACCATTGGTCCTCATTTGACCAGACAGGCGATCAATGAGTGGTAACCACTGTGTCTCATCTCTGCACTACTGTATCGGTAATTAGGGACGTTACCCGATATATCCAGTCAGTGCCGTCTGACAGGATGTCTATGTCCTGATTTCTGTTAAAGGAGCACTATGAGTTCCTGCATGGTCACTTCTGTTGAAAGTAAATTCAAAACAAAAACAGAGCAAGCTCGCCCCTCCCCCCATGTTTCCATAACGGTCATGACTAACTGACTAACTGTCACTAACCCCCACCCAAGGGGGTAAGCGTCTGTCAACAACCCGTAGATCCTATGGAGCCATTCTGATGCTACCAAGCCATCACCTCCCGTTAGCATCCCATTGACTGCCATTCATTTTGACGTCACTTTGACAGAGAATAACTTTACATCTGAAGAGTTTAAAGACTCTATTTGTCCGTTGTTTATTTCTAAAGAAACACGACAATGTATAAAAGGCTCCATTACCTTGTAGCTCACGTTATGGCTCCGTAGCAGACGTTTTTATAAAAATAGGCTAACGATTGGGTCATAACCACGAGACTTACTGTCTCATAGAAGAGGAATTACCGTATAGTACAGGAGAAGCTCTCAGGCAGTTTGGACTTCCATTAGCTGTTTAAGTTTAATTACTAATGTTAACTATCATTTTAGTGATCAATAATTAGCCTGTGTCTATGTTATCTCCTTACATATACCTACGCTCTCCGTCTCTGCTAGATTGGGAATGATTGAGATTTCTCTTGGCACAGCTACCAGAAGACTTCCAACTTTCAGACAGGTTGCTCACGTCACATCTACGTCTTCAAGCTCAGTTGGAGGCTGCTCAGTAACGCTCAGCCATCACCGGGAAAGAGACTTCACTGGTCTCCGTCCACAGACACGGGACCTGGTGCTCCATTTTATATACTGTCTATGCCCCCACCCCTCCCCCAACCATCTTGTCGGTGATTGGCTGGAACGTGGTGTGTTGTATTTTGGTGCCCAGCCTGTTCTTCTAGTGTCTGTTTGATGTTTACGAGCCCTGTGTTGTCTCCTGAGGCTTTTTCACGGTGTGTTCAGGGGCCAGGCAGCTAGCAGATCAAGGAGAGAGGACTACCATTTGAGACTAAATTGAAATGTTTTATATTTTAGTGAACTCACAAACACAAGAATCTATCTGTCGTTCGTTGATTTGCGCTGCGTGTCACTCGCGTATGGAAAAGTTCAAGACAATTCAACTCTTGCGGCGGGCGGACGGGTGCGTGTGACGAGCACGAACGTGATAGCTTTCACGGGATTGTGCCCAGTTGTGCTCCTGTCAAACTGCCTGCTCCCCCCTACCTGCTCCGTGCCCCCCTACCTGCTCCGTGCCCCCCTACCTGCCCTGCGTACCTGCCCTGCCTACCTGCTCCAAGCCCCCCCCACTTGCCCTTGAAAATGAAAATGTGGACGTGGACGATGCTGCATCGATACTTGGCCGGGCCATAATCGATTATTTTTGTTTATAATTTAATGTAGGCCTAACAACCTTTCTGTTGACATATTCTGGTATGTTCTGCACATTCAGGAAGTGCCATGTGCTCAGTGCTGTAGTTTTAATATCCAGTTTATTTAGCATTAGAGACCTGCAGAGTGTTTGGTTGTTGAAGCTTGAAAAGCTATGAATTAAACATCCTATATGGCTTTAATAGAAACATGGATTTGACGTATCGTGATGCATCGAGATATCGAATCGAAGACATGATAATCGTAATCGAGTCGAATCGGGAGATCAGTGAAGATTCCCACCTCTAGTGTCGGGCCGGGCTCGGACACAACGTGCACGGGCTCAGGTAGGGTCTGGCTTGATTTTTTTGGGCCCAATCTCAGCTCTACAGCATGCGATACATGCGTATCTATTTATCTCACTCAGCAAGGCTTCATGACTTACTTCTTCCTGGATTTGGGAGTTGGAGGAGGAGGTGGTGGAGGAGGAGGTGGAGGGGGGGTGGGAGGCGCGGAGCGGCCGCTGCTCCCATCTTTCCGAGGTCGCCCACGCGACCGCCTCTCGGGGGCGGGGCTTGTAGCGGCGGCTTTGGCCAGCTGAGCGCTGCGTCCAGCCCGAGTGACAGGAGGTGGCGGTCCTCTGTCCCGGGGCTCCTGAGACTGAGCCTCAGATGGCATTCTGGGTAAAAGAATTAAACATATACAGAGTTAGAAGTCTACCTAACAAACTGTCTTTGTTTAAGCACACAAAACATTCGTTCTTAAAGCGTAACTACCGTTATTTTCAACCTGGTCCCCATTTTCCTATGCTGTCATGTTGTTAAAGAGCTCAGACAGATTATTATTCTAAGTGTCTGACAACATTATGGGATGGATCCCTACAGAGATAGACCTTTTAGTTAAAGAGTAAGATACTTTTAGTTTAAAGGAACACGCCGACTTATTGGGACTTTGTCTAGCACAGATCCTGGAGGTAACCGGCTCCATCTAGCCTAGCTTAGCACAGATCCTGGAGGTAACCTGCTCCATCTAGCCTACTGCTCCCAATAAGTGACAAAATAACGCCAACAAATAACAAGGTCACATGACACACAGCCATCTTCTAACCGTATACATACTGGGAACTATATTCTCAGAAGGTGAAGCACTGCTACTTGGGCGGAGTGATTTGAGAATATAGTTCCCAGTATGTATACGTTAGAAGATGGCTGTGTGTCATGTGACCTTGTTATCTGTACATGCTGTGACTACAAATCACAACATGTAAATAGGAACATGTTGGTGTTATTTTGTCACTTATTGGAAGCAGTAGGCTAGATGGAGCCGGTTACCTCCAGGATCTGTCCTAAGCTAGGCTAGCGGTGGGTGCGTCAGACAGAGTTAGGACATGCACGGAGATGAGAAGGGTATGTATGGACTTATCTAACTCTGGGGGATACGGGGACAAAGTCCCAATAAGTCGGCATGTTCCTTTTACATGAAACAGCCCCGAAATCCCATCACCAAACCCACCAGACTCCATGTAAATAATCAGTACTTTTAGCGTGTATAGAGCCAGCATATCTCCACCAGACTCCATGTAAATAATCAGTACTTTTAGCGTGTATAGAGCCAGCATATCTCCACCAGACTCCATGTAAATAATCAGGACTTTTAGCGTGTATAGAGCCAGCATATCTCCACATGTAAATGGGTGAATTAAGGGTTTATTTCAACCAAGACTGTCGCATTGTGGCGAAATGCTGCCGTGGTTTGTTTGCACTTCAGGGCCACCGTAAAAGACCCCTAAACCCCCTCGCCAAATACACGCAGCTAAGTCTTCCACAAAGCGGGGGAAAACACTAACATCTGACGAAAAACAGGAACTGTGAAATATAAAGTCTACTTGTGCTACGTTGCACAACAAGACGACAGATGGACGACCCCCGCGCCGCTGCACCATCCTGCGGAGAATCACCGAAACTTTCATTCATCAATTACTTAATAAACTTCAGATCTGCATCATGGATTTCAGTATTTGGATCAAGCAGCCGTTTGCTTGCTGCAGAAGAACCAGGCCGGCCTCTGTATCAGGACATAATCAATATTAAAAGGACTCTGATCGGGGACAAATCAACTTTTTAAAGGATTTGTTGAATTAAAAGGGTAATTTCAGTTTCAACCTTTCAACCTTGACCCTATGTCTCCATGTCTGTGTGTCTAAGTGTCTGATGGAGCAACAATCTGTGAAACTGGTCCAGTATTAAACCAGAACCAAGCTGTAATGTAACCCTACAGGACTAATGTTCAGCAGCAGTTAGACTCACTAACCCACCAGACTCCATGTAAATAATCAGGACTTTTAGCGTGTATAGAGCCAGCATATTTCCACCAGACTCCATGTAAATAATCAGGACTTTTAGCGTGTATAGAGCCAGCATATTTTCACCAGACTCCATGTAAATAATCAGGACTTTTAGCGTGTATAGAGCCAGCATATTTTCACCAGACTCCATGTAAATAATCAGGACTTTTAGCGTGTATAGAGCCAGCATATCTCCACATGTAAATGGGTGAATTAAGGGTTTATTTCAACCAAACCAGAGTGGTGATTGTTGGAACAGTGGAAAGATGAACCAAGACGGCTTTTAGTAGTTTAATTTAGTTTCTGTCCACTTTGAATGAAGTGTGTTTTACGATGATAAAAGTACTGATTATTTACATGGAGTCTGGTGGGTTTGGTGATGGTGAGTATTTTTACAGAGTATTAGTACTTGTACTACAGTAAAGGGTGAGGGTAGTACTTAATCTATCTGTGCATGTGTCTAACAGACAGTTTAACATTTCACAACAGACTTAAAAGATCGATAACTAATTACACTAGTGTGTTATCAGTTGGAAAATAAGATGCCTCAGACGACTTAGACGACATGTTAACCTTAACTGGCGCATGCGTACAGACAGTGTACCAGCCACACACAGACACATTAACTGTTTTATTTCTGTATAAATAAAGCTGAACTGTAGACACAGAGCCGTTAGCCGTTAGCAGTTAGCCGTTAGCTTCCTCGGCTCGGACCGCCCAGTTGACTGATCACTTCTCTGTTAGCATTAGCATTAGCTAGTAGGCTAGCCGTTAGCGCGCACCCAGAAACGTCCAACGGCTGCACCGCGCGCTTATTCACAGCCCTGCGTTTAAACGTTATGGGTTGTCGTCAAGTTTAAGCAAAACAAAGTGAGAAGAAAACCTGCACAGGTGTCGAGACGAAGGTTATAAAGGAAAAAAAGCCTCCTTACTGATTTGATGCAATTCTCTTTTTCCTCTCCAGCTTTTTTTTGTGTGTGTTGCTTAAACCGATCAGTTTAAAAGCCAACAGCCAACTTCTCCGGAAGATAACATCTGTTTCGCGAGTCCTAGAAACATCCCCGTTGGTCGTGGAAGGAAATAAACACGGTTTTGCTCTGAAAAATTGGCGAAAAATTAAAGTTGAAGCGGTCGCTCCGTCATGGAGGCCATGTTTGGGAGCGACCGAAGCACCGCCTGTCAGCGACAGCAGAAGAAGTAGGTCCCAGAAAACATTCACTACTACCGGAGCACGCGCGTTTGACGTTGGTTTAGCGTCAGTATACGGGCCGTGTGAACCGGGAGTCAGACTTTTAAACGGGTCGGTGTGTCTGTGTTTTACGGTGGACCGGGAGAGTGTGTTTGTGTTTGTGTAAAAAGTGTGTCTGACCCCGCGGAGGGATCTGTTGGAGGGCTGCTCCGGTGAAGCGGTGTCTGTCATCAGACCTGAAGTCCCGGACTGGAGCCGCGCGGAGCCGGACTATCTGCTGCACGTGCCTCAAACAAGACCAGCTCATTCATACAGCCTTTAAACGTCACACTATTATTTAATACAGAAGTATTCAGATTACTGCAGTAAAAGTACTAATACCACACCGTAAACACGCTGTTACAGTTAAAGTCCTGCAGTGAAAATGTTATTTAAGTAAAAGTCTGTAAGTATCATCAGGGACAGGTAGAGGCATGGTTTACATGGGGGGGCATAACCCCCCTAATAATTCAGAACTGGGAAGTTTTTGTTGCTTTTTCAACATTTCTGTTGCCTTTTTTTAAATTTGTCTGTCTGTGTGTGTGTGTGTGTGTGTGTGTGTGTGTGTGTGTGTGTGTGTGTGTGTGTGTGTGTGTGTGCGCCTGTGTGTGTGTGTGTGTGTGTGTGTGTGTGTGCGTGCGCCTGTCTGTGTGTGTGTGTGTGTGTGTGTGTGCGCGCCTGTCTGTGTGTGTGTGTGTGTGTGTGTGTGTGTGTGTGTGTCTGTGTTTGTCTGTGTGTGTGTGTGTGTGTGTGTGTCTCTGTGTGTGTGTTTGTCTGTGTGTGTGTGTGTGTGTGTGTCTCTGTGTGTGTGTGTGTGTGTGTGTGTCTGTGTGTGTGTGTCTCTGTGTGTGTGTGTGTGTGCCTGTGTGTGTGTGTGCGTCTGTGTGTGTGTGTGTGTGTGTGTGTGTGTGTGTGTGTGTGTGTTTGTGTGTGTGTGTGTGTGTCTCTGTGTGTGTGTGTGTGTGTGTGTGTGTGTGTCTGTGTGTGTGTGTGTGTCTCTGTGTGTGTGTGTGTCTCTGTGTGTGTGTGTGTGTCTGTGTGTGTGTGTGTCTCTGTGTGTGTGTGTGTGTGTGTGTGTGTGTGTGTGTCTCTGTGTGTGTGTGTGTGTGTGTGTGTCTGTGTGTGTGTGTGTCTCTGTGTGTGTGTGTCTGTGTTTTTTCGCTAGTCGCTTTTTTTGAAAAAAAATCGCTAAGGGGTTATGAAAAGTCACTAAATCTAAGTTGGCAACACTGCGCCGAATCTGTCGAGTCGTCTTGTAGTGGTGCGGAAGTGCAACGTATGTTGTGATATATATATATATATATATATATATATATATATATATATATATGAATATAATATATATGAATATTATATATATTATATTCCCGTCCAATTAGATTGAATTCGGTATTGATGATGACGCGGAAAATAATAACAGTAACTCCACTGAAATTATTTGAAACTAAAGTAACGAGCCAATTTTGTAAAATGTAAGGAGTAGAAAGTACTGATATTCATGTTAAAATGTAAGGAGTACAGAGATGGGAAGTAACGTACAAGTAAGTACAAATACTTTACTATACTCAAGTAGATTTTGCAGATATTTTTACTTTACTATTTCTTTTTGTGACGACTTTTTACTTTCTACTCCTTACATTTTACAAAATTGGTTTCAAACAATTTTACTGGAGTTACCGTTATTATTTTCCGCGTCATCATCAATACCGAATTCAATCTAATTGGACGGGAATATACGTTGCACTACGACTCACCACTACAAGACGACTTGACAGATTCGGTGTCATTCATTCGCAGCAAATCATGGCGGCTAGATGGCGGTAACGTTAGCACATAGTAGTACGGACGGAGACAAACAGAGAGCCCAGAGATTCAGCAGACAAGCAGCAAGACATTCAAAGTATCTGTACTTCTACTTGAGTACTGGAAGTGAGTACTTTTGCCATCTCTGACCGGCGGATAAACTAGGGGTGCAAACTAGTAAACTCTGGGTACACAACCAATGTTGTCGATGCTTTGGTTAAGGTGTAGAGCTCCTGGTTATAGTATATCTTGGTCACCGGTGGAGTTAAGGTGTAGAGCTCCTGGTTATAGTATATCTTGGTCACCGGTGGAGTTAAGGTGTAGAGCTCCTGGTGATACTATATCTTGGTCACCGGTGGAGTTAAGGTGTAGAGCTCCTGGTTATAGTATATCTTGGTCACCGGTGGAGTTAAGGTGTAGAGCCCCTGGTGATACTTGGAGCAAAGTCTCATGTTGTGTCGAGCCTTCTTAGTGGTTTAAAAATAGATATTTTGAGGCTAGCATCAAAGTGCTCCTAGCTCTCCCATTCAGAAGGCCATTTGACCCAAAAACTAAGATACGGTAAATCTTAAAAGTCGCGATTCTGTCCTAAATATGCTTTTAAACTAAAGTTTGACTCGGGTACATTCACAAAAAGACCCTAGGTTGCATTTTGGCGAGAGTTAGGCGTTAAGGCAGAATAGAACATCTGCAGACTTTCCCTTTAAATTAGCAGCTAACGCTAACGGTAAATGTAATAAACACAGTAACACCTTCTGGATGAACTTCAACTTTTATTAAACTCTGACAAATTCATGAATACATTAACCCAAATATAACAAAACAACAACACTGTGGACAACAGTCTCAGCTCCATCTCCAGCGCTACGATTCGGTTTACTCCTCCCACTGCTGGTAGTTACCATGGTAACGTCAGTACCTTTAAGTCTCAGAGAACGAGAGGTTGTGACCGATGAGACCCAATCAGGACGGAGAAATGTTGCCGTCAGTGTCGGCGTTGCCAAAGGTCTCCGTTTTAGGGGAAACACGAGAGCAGGGGGAATGAGAGAGGGAAACACCAGAGCAGGGGGAATGAGAGGGGGAAACATCAGAGCAGGGGGAATGAGAGAGGGAAACGCCAGAGCAGGGGGAATGAGAGAGGGAAACGCCAGAGCAGGGGGAATGAGAGAGGGAAACGCCAGAGCAGGGGGAATGAGAGGGGGAAACGCCAGAGCAGGGGGAATGAGAGAGGGAAACGCCAGAGCAGGGGGAATGAGAGGGGGAAACACCAGAGCAGGGGGAATGAGAGGGGGAAACGCCAGAGCAGGGGGAATGAGAGAGGGAAACACCAGAGCAGGGGGAATGAGAGGGGGAAACGCCAGAGCAGGGGGAATGAGAGGGGGAAACGTCAGAGCAGGGGGAATGAGAGGGGGAAACGCCAGAGCAGGGGGAATGAGAGGGGGAAACGCCAGAGCAGGGGGAATGAGAGGGGGAAACATCAGAGCAGGGGGAATGAGAGGGGGAAACGCCAGAGCAGGGGGAATGAGAGGGGGAAACGCCAGAGCAGGGG
>NC_050195.1:5313334-5330834 GCF_008315115.2 Sander lucioperca | reverse complement strand
TAAGTTCTGGTAATCTAGCTAGATCTAGAAATAGAAGGCATCATGCTAGCTACGGGCTAACTTGCCAGTCAGTCCCACCTGTGAAATCCCCCGACGTTGTAAACACATTTTCGATTAGATATCTCACGTTTTGATGGACCCTACTAGCTCCAGTAACAACATATTTGCCTAGTGTTTATTTATTACTTGGATGGGGATGCTGTTCGGCTTTTCACAAGTTTAGACAGCTAGCTAAAGCTACGCCGACGTTTTGCTAACGTTAGCGCAACAGCGTTAGCCTAGACGGCTAGGTAAATATTACGACTGCCTTCGTTGTTTCCTCTATCTGCGTCCACGTTGTCAACATAAGACATGTGGCGTTAGTGCTCCTTTTGTACCATAATTGTATTGAATGAAATGTTAAGCTTTGCTCCTACTAGATGGGTGGGTTTTTGTTAGCTACGTTACACACAAAGTTAACTGGCTATAGTTAGCCTGTGCTAGCGGAATTAGCTAATGTTGCGTAGCCAGCCAGCAGCTTCGGCAGTAGTTCCGGCGAGCTAACCACGACAGCTAACACATCCACAAGCTTCTCTATTTCAAACATCACTGCAGATTGACTGCTTTTAGCAGGAGAGGTTGATTGTGGGCGACAACAACTGTCGTGGTTAGCTTACCGAAACTACTGCTGATTGCCGAAGTTGCTGGCTGGTTATGCAACGTTAGCTAATTCCGCTAGCATACAGGCTAACTATAGCCAGTTAGCTTTATATGTAGCTAACAAAAACCCACCCATCTCGTAGGAGCAAAGCTTAACATTTCATTCAATAAAATGATGGTACAAAAGGAGCACTAACGCAACATGTCTTATGTTGACAACGTGGACGCAGATATAGGAAACTCCGAAGGCAGTCGTAATATTTACCTAGCTAGCAGTCTAGGTTAACGCTGTTGCGCTAACGTTAGCAAACGTCGGTGTAGCTAGCTGTCTAAACTTGTGAAAAGCCGAACAGTATCCCCGTCTAAGCTGTTTCACTTTCCCTCCAATATTATTATACACATAATAAAGACACATGGACTCGGTCGAGACCAAAAGCCATATTTTGCAACACCAGTGGGACAGACCGAGACCGTAGACAGTGAACAGAGACCAGTGGCACAGACCAGGACCATAGACAGTGAACAGAGACCAGTGGCAGAGACCGAGACCATAGACAGTGAACAGAGACGGGCTTTCGTCTGTCGTCTCCCCAACATGACGTAATGCAATGCATTGTGGGGGAAAAGAGAATCATTGCAAACCGCTGTAGAATAGTACTACTTTTTCGTATTTTATTCCGTTTTGTGATATCCATTGTATTTGAGGTTGTTGGGTAACAGTTTAAATGTTTATTACCAACAAGCAAATTGCACAAATTCATTAGAAAATAAACCCTGCAACATGGGCTTTAAGCATCCTAAACCCACCAGACTCCATGTAAATAATCAGTACTTTAACCTTTCTGTAAGTGGTACTACGCTGTACTCTGGTCTTGACTTGTATGCATTTGTAGTGTCTTGTAAGCCCATCCATCCATTCCCTATTGCTATTGTTAAACAATTGTATTCTCTTTCTCTCAGTGACAGTGTGACCTATGTATGTCAATACAGCTACTGCTATTAACCCTTAGCTAGTGTTATTCGGATGTGCACCAAGTAGTAGGCACACTGTCAAAATTTCTTCCGGAATTTTCTAGTTATATTATATTATATTGTGTATCAACATGCGGGCCCCTCTGCTGTTTCTTCTCTTTGGTGTGCGTACCTGCGTTCAGTCTGCTGTCTAGGATGCTGACGAGTCGTAACATGTCCAGACTGTAGTCGGTGTCCACGAACACAACATCCACCTCCAGGCCGCCGCACGCCACGGGCAACACACAGCGACACAGCAGGTGGTACAGCAGCTCCGTCTTACCTGAGACACACTCACAGTTACAGGAAGTAACCACAGGATGTAGTCACAAGTGTTTCCTGTTCAGTGATCTCACCTGTTCCCTCCGTTCCATACAGCTCCACCACCTCACCTGGCAAACACCACACACATCATCAGCAATCACCACACACATCATCAGCAAACACCACACACATCATCAGCAAACACCACACACATCATCAGCAATCAGCAAACACGGCACAGAAAAAAACTCAAAAAAAGCATTAAAATAGCCTAAAAAAACGTAAAAAATATATATATATATTTTTTTTTTAAAAAAGCAATAAAATGTCCTAAAAATACGTAGAAAAAAGCATTAAAATGTCCTAAAAAAAACGTAGAAAAAAAACTATTTTTTTTAAAAAGCAATAAAATGTCCTAAAAAAACTATAAAAAAACCCTCAAAAAACACATTAAAGTAGAGTAAAAAAAAAAACTAGAAAAAAACCCAAAAATCTAAAAAAACATTAAAATGGCCTAAAAAAAGTTTAAAATGATTTTTTTTAAAAGCAATAAAATAGCCTAAAAAAACAAGAAAAAAAGCATTAAAATGTCCTAAAAAGCGTAGAAAAAATGTAATTTAAAAAAACAAAAAAAAGCATTAAAATAGCCTAAAAAAAGTAGAAAAAACTAAAACAATCTCAACAAAAGCATTAAAAAAAACATTCAAATGGCCTAAAAAACAGAGGATTTTTTTTTTTTTAATGCTTGTTTTTTTCAATAATAAAAAAAGCATTAAAGTAGCCTAAAAAAACTTTGAAAATACATAGAAAAAAACCTCAAAAAAGGATAAAAAAATCATAACTATTATTTAGGTGAATATAGAAATCAGGATTACTTAACACGATTCCTCGTTGACTTTTGGAAAGATGTTGCAGTTATTAAAGTTAAAAATCAGTGAAAAGTCTCGTTAGTGTAACGACACTACGCTACTCCAGCAGAGTTAATAAAAACATCAATCATGTGGCTCCTGATGCATGTTTTTAATGTTTTGGTGCGTTGATGTCATGTGACGTGTGCTGACAGGAAGGAAGTGGGCGTGGTCAGTCACCGTGGTCGGGGCCTCCGTCTTCAGGAAACAGGCGAGGTTCAACGTCTTTCAGAGAACGCCGAGCCTCCAGACGGGCAAACAGCTGCAGAGACACACACACACACACACACACACACACACACACAGAGACACACACACAGACACACACAGAGACACACACACACACACACAGAGACACACACACATATATATATATATATATATATATATACACACACATACACACATGTACAGAGACACACACACACGCACACACACACACACACACACATATACAGAGACACACACACACACACACAGAGACACACATACATACACACACAGACATATATATATATATATACACACACACACACGCACACACACACACAAAGACACACACACACACACACACACACACACACATCCCAGACTCCATGTAAATAATCAGGACTTTTAGCGTGTATAGAGCCAGCATATCTCCACCAGACTCCATGTAAATAATCAGGACTTTTAGCGTGTATAGAGCCAGCATATTTCCACCAGACTCCATGTAAATAATCAGTACTTTTAGCGTGTATAGAGCCAGCATATCTCCACCAGACTCCATGTAAATAATCAGTACTTTTAGCGTGTATAGAGCCAGCATATCTCCACCAGACTCCATGTAAATAATCAGTACTTTTAGCGTGTATAGAGCCAGCATATCTCCACATGTAAATGGGTGAATTAAGGGTTTATTTCAACCAAACCAGAGTGGTGATTGTTGGAACAGTGGAAAGATGAACCAAGACGGCTTTTGGTAGTTTGATTTAGTTTCTGTCCACTTTGAATGAAGTGTGTTTTACGATGATAAAAGTACTGATTATTTACATGGAGTCTGGTGGGTTTAGTGACTGTATTTCACGTTAAGGAAATAGCTTCCCGCCTTAATTAAACAAAGACTAGATACATAATCAATGTGTGCTGCTTAAACAGAGCTACATTAATGTAAAGTAACGTGTTTATTTTCTGACCTGAGCGCCACTTTCAGTCATTTCAGCTTCATCTTCCAAACAGAAAACCAAACGCTGCCGCTTCTGTTGAGCTCACTTCCTGTTTCTGCGGTATTACCGTAATGGACGGAGAGTAAACGGCTGTTACCGTAATGGACGGCGAGTAAACTGCTGTTACCGTAATGGACGGAGCGTAAACTGCTGTTACCGTAATGGACGGCGAGTAAACTGCTGTTACCGTAATGGACGGAGCGTAAACTGCTGTTACCGTAATGGACGAAGAGTAAACTGCTGTTACCGTAATGGACGGAGCGTAAACTGCTGTTACCGTAATGGACGGAGCGTAAACTGCTGTTACCGTAATGGACGGAGAGTAAACGGCTGTTACCGTAATGGACGGAGAGTAAACGGCTGTTACTGTACAGTACAGTTTTTTTTACTGTGTGTGCCTATGTGTTTGTGTGTGTCTGTCTCTGTGTGTTTGTGTGTGTTTCTCTGTGTGTATGTGTGTCTGTGTGTGTGTATGTGTCTGCACTATATACTGTACAATTCATTTGTTGATCATTACGTTACATGACATTCGACTTCTAATTTAAGTGCTTTCAACCTTGAAGGTAGGTAAAGATAAAACTTTATTGAATCCCCAAACCACCCAGCAGAATATAAAGTCATTGAACACATGAATGCATCAATAATTATAATACAATAGTATAATACATGTTATCCTGCAGAATGAGAACTTTTACTTTTGGTTCTTTAGGTTTAAATTCTACTTTTATTTCAGTAAAAATATCTAACAACTTTCTGGTGTTGCAGCAGCAAAGAGACAGCTGAATAAATTATAACATACTAGAACAGAACAATTAAAGACAATATCATATTTATATATTTCATATACGGAGCTGCTGTGTGCAACATAGAGCTGAAATAAACAAGGTAACAGTCAGTTTATTTAATGAACAATAAATGGTAAATAGATCTGCTAAAATAATGCCAGTTAAATCTTAAGTGATGAACATGTAACACCTTAACATTATGGGATGGATCCCTACAGAGATAGAGCTTTTAGTTAAAGAGTAAGATTCTTTTAGTTTAACATGAAACAGCCCCGAAATCACCATCACCAAACTACACCAGACTCCATGTAAATAATCAGGACTTTTAGCGTGTATAGAGCCAGCATATTTCCACCAGACTCCATGTAAATAATCAGGACTTTTAGCATCGTAAAACACACTTCATTCAAAGTGGACGGAAACTAAATAAAACTACCAAAAGCCGTCTTGGTTCATCTTTCCACTGTTCCAACAATCACCACTCTGGTTTGGTTGAAATAAACCCTTAATTCACCCATTTACATGTGGAGATATTCTGGCTCTATACACGCTAAAAGTCCTGATTATTTACATGGAGTCTGGTGGAAATATGCTGGCTCTATACACGCTGAAAGTCCTGATTATTTACATGGAGTCTGGTGGAGATATGCTGGCTCTATACACGCTAAAAGTAGTGATTATTTACATGGAGTCTGGTCCACAGCGGTTCCCATCAGTAACTTTGACACAAATTTAAAATATGGTCCAGGTTGAAAAATACCTCAGACCTCAGCTGTCTGTCATCAAATAATCAACCAATCAGAGGAGACGCTGCAGTCTGACAAAGCAGGGCGCGAAGACGTTCACCTGACCGCTCTGCCCGTCTCTGAACACCAGGAAAGACTGTCTGGAACAACCTGTCTGTCTCTCTGTCTGACCTGTCTGTCTCTCTGTCTGATCTGTCTGTCTCTCTGTCTGACCTGTCTGTCTCTCTGTCTGATCTGTCTGTCTCTCTGTGTTTATGATGCCTGTCTGTTTCTCTGTCTGTCTCTCTGTGTTTATGTCGCCTGTCTGTCTCTCTGTCTGTCTCTCTGTGTTTATGTCGCCTGTCTGTCTCTCTGTGTTAATGTCACCTGTCTGTCTCTCTGTGTTTATGTCGCCTGTCTGTCTCTCTGTCGGTCTCTCTGAAGCCCCGCCCCCAGCCTGACTGTCAATCACAACCTTTCTCTGTCTTCCTCTTCTCTTTGCTCCGTTGGTTCTGTCCTGATTGGCTGTTACCGGACCATGTGACTGCCCCTCTGACTCCAGGAGG
Source organism: Sander lucioperca (assembly GCF_008315115.2). NCBI lineage: Eukaryota > Metazoa > Chordata > Actinopteri > Perciformes > Percidae > Sander > Sander lucioperca. Next base: position 5,324,731 of record NC_050195.1, on the reverse strand, counting down.
TATCTGATTGGTGGGCCCACCCTCTTTCTCCTCGGCCTCTGAGGCTGCTCCTCCTCCCCCTTTTCTCTCCTCTTCCTCTCTCTTTCCTCTCCTCCTCCCCCCTCTATCCCCCTCCCTCCATCTTTCTCCTCCTCCAACCTCCCCCTCCCTCCATCTTTCTCCCCCTCCCTCCTCCCTCCATCTTTCTCCTCCTCCCTCCTCTCTCTTTCCTCTCCTCCTCCCCCCTCTCTCCTCCTCCCTCCATCTTTCTCCTCCTCCCTCCTCCCCCTCCCTCCATCTTTCTCCTCCTCCCTCCTCTCTCTTTCCTCTCCTCCTCCCTCCTCTGTCCTCCCCCTGCTGTGATTGGCCGCTGACTGCCCCTCTGACTCCAGGAGGTATCTGATTGGTGGACCCACCCTCTTTCTCCTCGGCCTCTGAGGCTGCTCCTCCTCCTCCTTTTTTCTCCTCTTCATCTTTCTTTCCTCTCCTCCTCCCCCCTCTGACCCCCTCCCTCCATTTTCCTCCTCCCCTCTCCTCCTCCTCTCTCCGTCTCTCCTCCTCTCTCCGTCTCCCGTGGCGTTCCCCTCCTCTTCCTGCCGCAGCGGCTGTTGGTCGTCTCGGTTACCGCTGGCGCCGTGCCTCGCCCCGTTGCCGTGGTGATGGTGATGGTGATGGTGATGCAGGCGCAGGGCGACGGCACGGCTGAACTTCTTGGTGCAGAGAGGACAGCTGAGGACAGACAGGTGGAGCTGCAGACAGACAGGTTAGAGAGAGAGACAGACAGGTTAGAGTGACAGACAGGTTAGAGAGACAGACAGGTTAGAGAGACAGACAGGTTAGAGAGAGAGACAGATATAAAAGTCTGAATATTTTAGGCTGAAACCAGAGCTTTTTAATTAATTAACTTTATCGGTGAACTCAAACAGCGATAACTGATAACCTGCCAGGCTGCTGATTGGTCGATCCCTAATATTCAGAGAACCAATGACAATAAAGTTTATTCTACTCAAACAGAGACCAACCTGACAGCTCTGTTTGTCCTCCGTTAGCTCCTCCCCCTTCACTCCCCTCGCTCTGCTGTGATTGGCCGCTGACGGTTCCTCTGACTCCAGGAGGTATCTGATTGGTGGACCCACCACCTTCCTCCGTGCCCGCCCCACCTCCCACGCGTTCATCTTCAACGGTTTGACCTCCTCTTCCTCCATCTCGCCATCCTCTCCTCCGTCAGTGGACTCTGAGTTCCCGCCCCTCTGAGTTTGGGTGCGTTGGATTTGTGTTTTGCTTTTGACGGAGCTCCTCTCTTCTGATTGGATGACGTCCAGACACCGGTTGGACTTCCTGTCATCGTTGGCTCTTTGCACGCTGGGCTGAACTTCTCCTGCGATGTGATTGGTCTGTTTTGGCCGCTTCCTCTTCTTCTCACACTCTGGCTCTGATGTTCAAACATTTTGAAAAAAGGCGAAATATTTCAGAAAAAAAGTCCGAAAATTATGAAATTATTTTGACAATTTTGAGAAAAAGTCAGATTATTATGAGAAGAAAAATGTGGATATTATGTAGAATGAGTGCTCTGATGTTTATATATTTAAATGTTATAGTTATGATATGGAATACGTTAGAATAAAAGAAGTAATTAAAATTTATGAGAAAAAGTTGGAATATTAGGAAGAATTTTGGTTGAGAAAAAAGTCAGAAAATGTTTTTTAAATTTTGAGATTTTTTTTTTTTAGAAATGAAAAAAATAAAAAAATCCAATGTTTTGAGAAAAAAGTCCAAATATTTGTAAGGAATTTAAAAATATATATATATTTTAAGAAAAAAGTCAGGATATTATGAGAATTATTTTTTGAGAAAATATTTTTGTAAAATGTTGAAATGTTTTTTTTAATTTTGAGAAAGAATTTTTGTAAAATGTTGAGGAAAAAAAAGTTTATTTTGAGAAAATTTCTTTTTAAATTTTGAGAATTTTTTTTGTAAAATGTTGAGAAAAAATGTTTAAATGTTGAGAATTTTTTTTTTTTTTAATTTTGAGAAAGAATTGTAAAATGTTGAGGAAAAAAATGTTTATTTTGAGAAAATTTCTTTTTAAATTTTTAGAATTTTTTTTTTTTTAAATTTTGAGAAAGATTTTTTGTAAAATGTTGAGAAAAAAATGTTTAAACTTTCAGGAAATTTTTTTTTTAATTTTGAGAAATATTTTTAAGGAATATTTAAAAAATATATATTTTAAGAAGAAAGTCAGGATATTGTGAGAATTATTTTTTGAGAATTTTCTTTGTAAAATGTTGAAAAAAAAAGTTAAAATTTTGACAATTTCTTTTTTTTAAATTTTGAGAAAAATTTTTTGTAAAATGTTGAGAATTGTTTTTTTAATTTTGAAAAAGAATTTTTGTAAAATGTTGAGAAAAAATGTTTAGATTTTGAGAAAATTTCTTTTTAAATTTTGAGAAAATGTCTTTTTAAATTTTGAGAAAAATTTTTTGTAAAATGTTGAGAAACAAATGTTTAAACTTTGAGAATTTTTAAAAAATATATTTTTAAGGAATTTTTAAAAAATATATATTTTAAGAAAAAAGTCAGGATATATGAAAAAATGTTTAAATGTTGACAATTTTTTTTTTTAATTTAGAGAAAGAATTTTTGTAAAATGTTGAGAAAAAATGTTAAAATTTTGAGAAAATTTCTTTTTAAATTTTGAGAAACATTTTTTGTAAAATGTTGAGAAAAAATGTTTAAACTTTCAGGATTTTTTTTTTAAATTTAGAGAAATATTTTTAAGGAATTTTTTAAAAATATATATTTTAAGAAAAAAGTCAGGATATTATGAGAATTATTTTTTGAGAATTGTTTTTGTAAAATTGTGAAAGTTTTTTGTAAAATGTTGAGAATTGTTTTTTTTAATTTTGAGAAAGAATTTTTGTAAAATGTTGAGAATTGTTTTTTTTAATTTTGAGAAAGAATTTTTGTAAAATGTTGAGAAAAAAATGTTTAAACTTTGAGAATTTTAAAGAAATATATTTTTAAGGAATTTTTAAAAAATATATATTTTAAGAAAAAAGTCAGGATATATGAAAAAAAATGTTTTTGTAAAATGTTGAGAAAAAAATGTTTAAATTTTGAGAATTAGTTTTTTAAATTTTGAGAAAAAAAATCTAACGTTTTGAGAAAAAAGTCTAAATATTTTTAAGGAATTTAAAAATATATATATTTTAAGAAAACAGTCAGGATATTATGAGAATTATTTTTTTTAAATTTTGAGAATTTTTTTTTTTTTTAAATTTTAAGAAAAAAAAATCAAAAGTTTTGAGAAAAAGTGGGAATATTAGGAGAAAAAAAAGTCAGAACCATTCAACAGAGAACCAGAAATCATGAGTCTGATGTGTCGTATTTTGCAGTAAAACATTTAAATGTTATCAACGATATTAAATGGTTCACTAAAAGGAGAAGTCACGCCCCTTCCTGTATCTAAGCCCCACCCCTTCCTGTATCCACCGTGGGACTTTATTCCCATAGACAGTATATATAATGGACCAGCAGGTCCCGTGTCTCTGACGGAGACCAGTGAAGTCTCTTTCCCGGTGATGGCTGAGCGTTACTGAGCAGCCTCCAACTGAGCTTGAAGACGTAGATGTGACGTGAGCAACCTGTCTGAAAGTTGGAAGTCTTCTGGTAGCTGTGCCAAGAGAAATCTCAATCATTCCCAATCTAGCAGAGACGGAGAGCGTAGGTATATGTAAGGAGATAACATAGACACAGGCTAATTATTGATCACTAAAATGATAGTTAACATTAGTAATTAAACTTAAACAGCTAATGGAAGTCCAAACTGCCTGAGAGCTTCTCCTGTACTATACGGTAATTCCTCTACTATGAGACAGTAAGTCTCGTGGTTATGACCCAATCGTTAGCCTATTTTTATAAAAACGTCTGCCATAACGTGAGCTACAAGGTAATGGAGCCTTTTATACATTGTCGTGTTTCTTTAGAAATAAACAACGGACAAATAGAGTCTTTAAACTCTTCAGATGTAAAGTTATTCTCTGTCAAAGTGACGTCAGAATGAATGGCAGTCAATGGGATGCTAACGGGAGGTGATGGCTTGGTAGCATCAAAATGGAGCCATAGGAGGTACGCGTTGTGAGGAGAAGTTTACCCCCTTGGTTATTTCAGATAAAATGTGTCCGGTAGTGAACGGGGAGAGACAGAAAACGTTCTGCTGTCTGTCAGTTTAACAGATCATTTATCAAGTGAAGACAGTCTCAGTTTGTTGTTGGTGACATACATGTTGTAGTTCACTAAACTAAAGCTACACTGCTACGTTTTGGTTTAAAAAACAACTATCTCTTGCTGCGTTTACGCCTGGTGTCGTTCCAGAGCTCCTCAAATGTTAACATCTGGAAACAGTTCTGGTTTAAATAGTGCAGGTGGATCTGTCGTCTGGACGGACAAACGATGCTGCATGTCCCTCAGTCGTATCGGTTAGATAACCTACAGACCTTTCATAACAGTTCCACCTCGTCTGTCTGTCTGTCTGTCTATCTGTCCTCTGCCTGTCTGTCTGACTGTCTGTCCTCTGCCTGTCTGTCTGTCTGTCTGTCTGTCTGTCTGTCCTCTGTCTGTCTGTCTGTCTGTCTGTCTGTCTGTCCTCTGCCTGTCTGTCTGACTGTCTGTCCTCTGCCTGTCTGTCTGTCTGTCTGTCTGTCTGTCTGTCCTCTGTCTGTCTGTCTGTCTGTCCTCTGCCTGTCTGTCTGTCTGTCTGTCTGTCTGTCTGTCTGTCTGTCTGTCTGTCCTCTGTCTGTCTGTCCTCTGCCTGTCTGTCTGTCTGTCTGTCCTCTGCCTGCCTGTCTGTCTGTCCTCTGTCTGCCTGTCTGTCTGTCTGTCTGTCTGTCTGTCTGTCTGTCCTCTGCCTGTCTGTCATCTGCCTGTCTGTCTGTCCTCTGCCTGTCTGTCATATCACCAAAATATAACCCGAATAAACTTTACAACAACTTACCGTTCTTTTTGCATAAGCCCTCCTCCTCCTCCTCCTCATCGTCCTCCTCTTTCTTCTCTTCTTCCTCTTCCTCCTCCTCTTCCTCCTCCTCTTTCTTCTCCTCCTCCTCTTCCTCCTCCTCTTCCTCACTCAGCGGAGCGATGAGTCCAGCAGGAGGCGCCGAGGCGTCTGCCGGAGCTTCACTCCTCCGTCCTGCGGTGGGGGACACGCCGCACAGAGGCATGCTGGGTAACGAGGGACACTCTTTGCAAGGCTGAGGGTCTGGATGTGCGGGCGCTCCGAGCTGATGCATTGTGGGTAGTGTGTGAGCGACGGGGCAGCAGCAGCAGAGCAGATAGACGGGGTGGCTGTGGTGGGTGCAGTGATGCAGCAGAGCGCCCCCTCCTGGATCATCTGCTCGGACTGATACACACACACTCTGCCACGGGACGCCACACACACCTGACACACACACACACAGAGACAGACACACACACACACAGAGAGAGACACACACACACACACACACACACACACACACAGAAACACACACACACAGACACACACACACACACACACACACAGACACACACACACGCACACACACACACACACACACACACAAACACACACACACACAGAGAAAGACACACACACACACACAGAGACACACACACAGAGACACACACACAGAAACACACACACAGACACACACACACACACACACACACACACACAGACACACACACACACACACACACACACACACACACACACACACACACAGAGAGACACACACACACACACACGTCTCATGAGTCGGATGAAACTTTAACTTTTGGAAAGAAAAGGAAAGTTACAACAACAAGTTGGACATTTTGTTTGTTGATTCCTGTCAGAGTAACGTCTGGTCTCTTCTATGGCTCCACAATTAATCCCAATTTTATCCAAATCGCTGCAGAGACGTCCCGGCCTACAAACCCTATCCTACAGACTAAAGGAAACAACCTAAAGGCAGCTACACACCGACCAGACCGCAGTGGGACTGATCAGTCTCCCCGAGTTGGTCCAAAAAGTTCCTCAGAACACCGAAGAGACCAGACGTAATACGTCTCCATAGCAGCAGGCGGCGCTAATCTGGATTGTCGCCCAAAAATGAAAACTGGCAGCTGACTGGACGAACGCGTCACGTGGTTCTGGCTGCTGCTTCCAGATTTTGGATTTTTTAACCGACCATTAATGGCGTCTCGTTCAGAATACGATCTCATACTGGACTAAAATAGTGTTTACACGGATCTACATGATTCACGTGGATGACAGTTTCCCATTCAAAACGGCTTTTTTTGCCGAAAAGCGACTAGTTTGCAGGTATGTCTATACATTCAACTAATACACATATAGTAAACATTCAGTAGACAAATAGAAAGGTAGTAAACATTCAGTAGAGAAGAGTGTCTTTGTGGTAAAGTCGTGACTTCCGTGAAGAGACGGATGAGGACAGACCTGCAGGTGTGTCTCACCTGTGTGTGTCCAGGTGAGCTGCTGAGTCAGCAGGTCCACCTGGACAGCAGCGTCTCTCCTTTCTGCTGACTCGCTCTGACAGCCCACCTCCCTCCTCCCATCGCTCTCCTGGATCATCTGAACAACCTGCAGACTGGCCTTGCAGAGACCAGGATGCCGTCAGAGACGGGGACGCCAGCAGAGACCAGGATGCCGTCAGAGACGGGGACGCCAGCAGAGACCAGGAAGCCGTCAGAGACCGCCACACCTGGAACTCAGATCACCTCTAACAGAAGATCAGAAGAAAGTTACACATTCATAAACAACAGATAAGAGTTCACATTTTATTCACGACACTTTTAACATGTGTTTGAACTTGTATTAAAGGGTAATTTTTCAACCTGGACCTGGACCTATTTCCCATCATGCATTGGTGTCTAAGTGACTGGTGTGAACATCAATCTGTGAAACTGGTCCAGTATTAAACCAGAACCAAGCTGTAATGTAACCCTACAGGACTAATGTTCAGCAGCAGTTAGTCACTAAAAGTTCTGTTGTTGCTGCTGACAGACTCAGATTATTATTCTAAGTGTCTGACAACATTATGGGATGGAGCTTTTAGTTAAAGAGTAAGATCCTTTTAGTTTAACATGAAACAGCCCCGAAATCACCATCACCAAACCCACCAGACTCCATGTAAATAATCAGGACTTTTAGCGTGTATAGTGCCAGCATATCTCCACCAGACTCCATGTAAATAATCAGGACTTTTAGCGTGTATAGAGCCAGCATATTTCCACCAGACTCCATGTAAATAATCAGGACTTTTAGCGTGTATAGAGCCAGCATATTTCCACCAGACTCCATGTAAATAATCAGTACTTTTAGCGTGTATAGAGCCAGCATATTTCCACCAGACTCCATGTAAATAATCAGGACTTTTAGCATCGTAAAACACTACTTTTATAGAGCCAGCATATCTCCACATGTAAATGGGTGAATTAAGGGTTTATTTCAATCAAACCAGAGTGGTGATTGTTGGAACAGTGGAAACCAAGACGGCTTTTGATAGTTTGATTTAGTTTCTGTTAACTTTGAATGAAGTGTGTTTTACGATGATAAAAGTACTGATTATTTACATGGAGTCTGGTGTAGTTTGGTGATGGGGATTTAAACTGTGTGTGTGTGTGTGTGTGTGTGTGTGTGTGTGTGTGTGTGTGTGTGTGTGTGTGTGTGTGTGTGTGTGTGTGTACATGTAACGTAAGTAACGTTAACATCGTTAACGTTAGTAAACTTAACATTAAGTACAGATTTAACGTTCTTCATTAGCGGACTCCTTACCGTCAACCCGCCTCCACCGATGCCGGTTAACGGCTTCATGAGTTAGTATTTTTCCCTCTTTGATATCTCATATTTTTTCCTTCTTTCTGTAGCTGCTGAACAGGATAAATAAAGTTAATTTGGTGAAGACTCACCGCCGGTAAACGGAGCTCAGCGGTAGACGGTCCCTTCTGACGTCATGTTGACGGTTTAACGGTGTTCACGAGACACTTTGTGCCTTATTAAAGTCTGAGCCATAGACCGAGATATGAAGAAAGTTGTAATGAAGAGGTTCAACAGTTGTTGTGAGTCGAGCATAGACTGTATATACTGTCCATGGAGTCGAGCAGAGCCTGAGCTGCTCTCTGCTGCCCCCAGCGGGCTGGAGGAGCAGCGGCATCTTCACCCGGCCCAGGGGTCCCAAACTAGGGTCCAGGGGCCCCAAAGGGGTCCCAAACTAGGGTCCAGGGCCCAGGGGTCCCAAACTAGGGTCCAGGGGCCCCAAAGGGGTCCCAAACTAGGGTCCAGGGGTCCCAAACTAGGGTCCAGGGGCCCCAAAGGGGTCCCAAACTAGGGTCCAGGGGTCCCAAACTAGGGTCCAGGGGCCCCAAAGAATAGAATAGAATAGAATACACTTTATTGTCCCCAAGGGGAAATTTGTCTTGGACATAGTGCTACAATCTGTTGCTTCACAACATAACCAACAAAAAAAAGAAAAACATTTTCAGATTAACATAGAATAAAACACAAATACAATACAAAAGGATAAAATCAACATGAAAGTGAGATCAGCATAACATCCTGAGACACAAGAGACACAAAAGAAGGACACACATGACAGCACGAACGACACAACGTCCTAAGAGTGAACTGTACGCTCTGCTGGGCTAAGATTTACTATTGGAGTTCAGCAGCTTGATGGAAGTTGGAATAAACGATAACTTTAGTCTGTTTGTTTTAAATCTTGGCACACGGAATCTCCTCCCTGATGGCAGAAGTTCATATTCAGGAGAGAGAGGGTGTAGAGAGTCTGCAGGGATTCTTTCAGCTTGTTTTCTAACAGCTTGCTCGTACAGGCTCTGTATGGGCTTGTACTCTTTCCTCCCTATTATCCTCATAGCTGTCTTGCGTGTGCTGACCAGCCTGCTTCTCAGCTGCACTGTTAAGTTGCCAAACCATGCTGTGATTCCATATCTAATGATGCTCTCCAGAATCGCCTGGTAGAACATGAGCATGATCTGGCTGCTTATTCCATACAGTCTCAGTCGCCTTAAAAAGTATAGTCTCTGCTGCAATTTATTGCACAGATGGTCAATGTGTGTTTTCCAGCAGAGCAGATTATCTATATGGACACCTAAGTATTTGTAAGACGTTACCTGGATGATTTTCTGATTTTTTATGACGACTGGCTCATGGTCAATCACTTGCCTTGGGTCCAGGATCATCTCCTGTGTTTTTGTGACATTTAAGATAAGATGGTTATTATCACACCACCTGATAAAGGTGTCTATCTCATCGTGGTACACAGAAGGATTTATATCTTTCTGGAGAAGGCTCAAAATTACTGTATCATCTGCAAATTTTATAATATAGTTATTTGGGTGTACTTTCCTACAGTCATTGGTATACAATGTAAAAAGTATGGGTGATACCACAGAACCTTGTGGGACCCCCGTGTTGCTATGTTTGACCCCCTGTTGTGTCCTATTAGTTAAAAAAGAATAAAACCATTTGGTCAGGCAGGGTTAACATGCATATCATTCAGTTTCTTTAAAAGCAGATAGGGTTGTACAGTATTAAATGCGGAATTAAAATCAATAAATAATATTCTAGAATAGGCTTTTGTATCCTCAAGATGTTTAGAAGTAAGATGCGAGATACAGAGGATGGCATCTTCTGTACTGCGTTCATGTTTATAGGCAGATAGCCACGTGTCCAACACTGGCTCAACCTCTGCCTTAAGCTGGGACACTACACATTTCTCAAGGCATTTCATTACAATAGGAGTCAAAGCGATGGGCCGAAAGTCATTATTCACTGAGGCAGAGGGCTTTTTAGGAACTGGTGTTATGATGGATTTCTTCCATAGAGCTGGGACGGTGTGCGTGTCCAGAGACCGTTGGAATATGGGACACCATGCTGGTGTTAGTTCCTCTGCACAGTTTTTGAGCAGAAAAGCTGGTAGTCCATCTGGGCCTGTTGACTTGTTGGTACACACATTTTTAAAAAGACGCTGAATGCTGGGTGGATCCACTTCCAGCCAGCGGGTGTAATCGTTATCAGGCATAGATTCCCACACACTGTCCAGTTCCTGGGAGAAATTTTCTGACTCCAACCTCAGGAAAAAAGTCATTCAGCTCATTTGCCCTTTGTAATTCATCCACTGCGACAATTTTTTTTTTTGGAGGGTTCATGTTAGTAACTGATTTCATAGTGGCCCACAGTTTTTTAGTATTTGATGTTTGTATACTGTTTTCCATGGTTTGCCTATGTTGTTGTTTTGTATTTCTGAGAAGCTGTTTAAGCTCTTTTTGTACAACAGACAATAATGCCTTATCTTTATTTTTAAAAGCTTGCTTTTTCCAATTTATGCAGTTTTTAATCCTTTTGTAATGTAGGTCTTATTGTTGGGGTAAACAATTACATTTTTCTTATCTACCACATTGTCAGAGCAGAATTTTATATAATCAGTTATTGTTTCAGTAGCATCGTCAAGCTCTAGTGCATGAAATATAGACCAGTCTGTACACATAAAACACCCCTTTAATGTCTCAATGGGAATCATCTGTCCACACATTAACAGTCTTATGTTCTGGTTTATTTGACTTAAAAACAGATTTGTAAGAAGGGATTAGGTGTATTGTATTATGGTCTGAGTTAGAAAGAGGGGGTTTTGGCTTTGCAGAATATGCATTCTTAATATTTCCATAGCATTTATCTAGGATCTTATTATTTCAAGTGTGGCATCTTACGTATTGTTCAAAGCCTGATAAAACAGCCTCTGCCTTACAGTGATTAAAATCACCTAAAAAGAAAGTCGGTGCTCCAGGTGTGCGCTGCAGCTGTTCATGTGCGCGCTCTGCTATACATGTAGCAGCTTTACTTGCATTGGCGCTGGGGGGGGGGGGGACATAAACAGCAACTATAATAACACTGCCAAACTCCCTTGGGAGGTAATGTGGTCTCAGGGATAAACAGAGCAGTTCTATATCCGGGCTGCATGTTATGTCTCTTACTGTGTACTGTCTGCACCATTTGTCACTCACATAAATGCACAAGCCTCCTCCGCTCCTCTTGCCGGACGTTTCTGAGGAGCGGTCGGCTGCACAAGTGAGTAACCGTCCAGATTGAGCAGAGAATCAGGGACTCGTTGGTGAAGCCAGGTCTCAGTAAACACAATAAGGTTTGATTCCCGGACTTCAAAGCAGTTTCTGTGGTTGAGTCGGAGTTCATCCATCTTGGGCATTAACGACCGCGCGTTGCTCAGGATTATTGATGGTAGTGGTGGTTTACTTGCTCGCCGGCGGAGACGCTCTCTGACGCCTCCCCGCCTTCCTCGCTTTCGCCGTGGCCGTGTGGCTCGGATGGCAGCCGGCAAGTGATCCGGAGGTGTAGACTCGAATGGT
>NC_050195.1:5303334-5308334 GCF_008315115.2 Sander lucioperca | reverse complement strand
CGTATGGATACGTAAAACAGTATTATCTTGTGCAGGCAGAACGGATCGTGCAGGCAGAACGGATCGTGTACCGACAGACGCTCTGGTCGCTCAAAACGCCCAAAACGCGACGCCGACAGATTTTCCGCTCCTTGCAGCTGAGAAAAACAGCTTCCATTGAAAATGAATGACTTCCTGTATCTTTAGAAGATCAAGTCGGCGGTGGTGTGGACGTACAGTTGGGCTAGAAGAGGCTAGAAGAGGCTAACAGCTGTGAGAAGTTACCTCGGGGTGGAAGAAGATCTCGGGGCCCAGGAAACGCTCGTATCCCACGTCGACGTGGAAGGCGGTCTGACTGACGGCGTTCACGCCGCGATACTGTTTGATCCATTTCCCCGGGTCAGAGTCGTACTTGGAGAACTCCTTCACAATGTCTGGACAGATGTAACAGTACCGCTCCTACACACAGTCACAGTTAGACACAATAAGTTACACTTATGTAGGAGAATGTAAGAATTATAATAGCAACATAAACACACACACACACACACACACACACATATTACCATAAACATTTATATGAAATAAACAATAAATACAGAAATATATACATGCAAAATAACTCTGCAAATAATATAAAGTACGTGCAGCGGGCAAAACACAGAAAGAACCAGAGAAATACATACAAAAACACACACACATACACACACACACATACACACACACACACACACACACACACACACACACACACACACACACAGAGAAACACACTCTCACACACACACACACACACACACACACACACACACACACACACACACACACACACGGTGTGAACTGGTGATGAACAGCTGAGTGAGAGAGTGAGGTGGAGGAGGAGATGAAGATGAAGACCTCCGTTACCTTGACAGCCTTGGCGGTCTCCATGGACTGCTCCGGAGGAATCCCCGCCTCGCGCTCTCTGAGCAGCTGCTGGATGAAGAAGGTGATGTCCCGCCCTGCGATGGGCACGTTCTTTATACAGCTGCCAATCACGTAGCCCTCAGCCTGCGACAGACAGCCGCAGCGACCAATCAGTGAACAGAGAGCGACAACGTCATATCTGTGTGTGTGTGTCTGTGTTTCATTGTGTGTCTGTGTGTGTCTGTGTGTCTGTGTGTATGTGTCTGTGTGTGTGTGTGTGTGTATGTGTCTGTGTGTGTGTGTGTGTGTGTGTGTGTGTGTGTGTATGTGTCTGTGTCTGTGTGTGTGTGTATGTGTGTGTGTCTGTGTGTCTGTGTGTGTGTGTGTGTGTGTGTGTGTGTCTCTCACCACAGGGATGGCGTGTGTGACTCCGTCTCCGCTGTCGATGACGATGCCGGTCAGAGTCCTCTGTCCCACCTGCCGAGACGTCCAAGATGCCGCCAACGCCAACACCGCCTGACGGACGGAAACACACTCTCAGGAACGGGTTCTAAGGCCTCCTGCACACTGCTGCGTGGCGTGAACGCGGCGTGAGCGTGTCAGCTGCGTGGCGTTTTCTATGTCTTTCCACCAGAAAGGTGTCTGACGCGGCGCTGCTGCTGCTAGCCTTGTCTGGACACATGGATGTTTAAACATAAACATAAATATATTCTGATCTGATTACAGCAAAGACAACGTCGGCAGGATTGACGGCTAAATAGGCTCCAGAATATTTCCTTCTGGATTGACAGGTGCAATATTTGAAAATCCATAATTATTTATTATTATTTTATTAAATGACATTTATATCTGCATTTATATGAAAACCTCGAGACTTTCAAACATCAACATGTCATTTATTAAATGTATTTGTGTCTAAATTACATATAAACATCTTTTCCTATTCTATGTTGTCTGGAAACGCTTCCATCACGCTGGCGTGTGACGTGAAAAATAGGCGTCGGTCCTATTTCTAGCATGCACGTGTTTTCTGAGACGTGCGTGTCAAGCAGGCAGTGTGCACGCTCTAACCTGTTACCATGGGAGCCGAAATAAAAACGGTCACACCACACAGCCGACACGCTCACGCCACACAGCCGACACGCTCACGCCACGCAGCCAGTGTGCAGGTGGCCTTATGATATCATACGAAAACTCATGCACAACAATTCATATGATATCTTTCAACATTATGGCGACCCTCAGCCGGTCACATGACTGTTAAGTTTAGCCGACATAAAGTGAGCGCCTGGGTTTTTAGGAGCCAAACATTGACCAGAGGATCTTTTAACTGTTTGTCTGTCTGTCTGTCTGTCTGTCTGTCTGTCTGTCTATCTGTCTGTCTGTCTGTCTGTCTGTCTGTCTGTCTGTCTGTCTGTCTGTATGCCTGTCTGTCTGTCTGTCTGTCTGTCTGTATGCCTGTCTGTCTGTCTGTCTGTCTGTATGCCTGTCTGTCTGTCTGTGTGTCTGTATGCCTGTCTGTGTGTCTGTCTGTCTGTGTGTCTGTCTGTCTGTCTGTCTGTCTCACCTGCACTGCGATGTAGAGTCCAGGTGTGTTGAAGGTCTCGAACATGATCTCTGCCAGGTACTCTCTGTTCTCTGGGGTGTTGAGAGGAGGCTCTGTCTGCACACACACACACACACACACACACACACACACATGCACGCACGCATGCACGTACGCACGCACACACACACACACATAGACACACACACACACACACACACACACAAACAGACACACACAGAGACACAGAGACACACACACACACACACACACACACACACAGAGACACACACACACACACACACACACACACACACACACACACACACACACACACAAGCCCTTAGATGAAAACTCAAGCTTTTAATACCTTTTTAATCTTTAAGATGTTCAGATTGCCCAGAAAAAAGTTTTAAGTTAATTGAAAAATTCACAAAAATTGGCACAGTAAATCCAAAATTGCTGACTTCCTGTTGAGTTTAGGGCACACCCTCAAAAGGCTTTTTTGTACTTCTCAACATGTTACACATGCGTACCAATTTCTGTAATTGTACGTGAAAGTGAAAGGAGGGAGCTCAGCCTCTCACCATGAGGAAGCTGTGGTCCTCAGGTTCAGCTCGCAGGTATTTGAAGATCACCTGCTCCAAAAACTTCTCCATCAGATCCCAGTCCTCCACCATGCCATGACGGATGGGCCACTGAACACACACACACACACACACACACACACACACACACACACACACACACACACACACACACAGATATGACGTTAGACTCGCTCTCTGTAGAATGAGAGGGGGAAACGCCAGAGCAGGGGGAATGAGAGAGGGAAACGCCAGAGCAGGGGGAATGAGAGGGGGAAACGCCAGAGCAGGGGGAATGAGAGAGGGAAACGCCAGAGCAGGGGGAATGAGAGGGGGAAACGCCAGAGCAGGGGGAATGAGAGGGGGAAACGCCAGAGCAGGGGGAATGAGAGGGGGAAACGCCAGAGCAGGGGGAATGAGAGAGGGAAACACCAGAGCAGGGGGAATGAGAGGGGGAAACGCCAGAGCAGGGGGAATGAGAGAGGGAAACGCCAGAGCAGGGGGAATGAGAGGGGGAAACGCCAGAGCAGGGGGAATGAGAGGGGGAAACACCGGAGCAGGGGGAATGAGAGGGGGAAACGCCAGAGCAGGGGGAATGAGAGGCTGGTTTTCCTCCTCTCACCTTGGTTGCATAGTTGGGTTTGTCCTCTGCCTCGTCTCCGATGTAGAAGTCCAGGTCGTCGACTCCTCGTGCGAGCCTCCTCTGAGCCGTGTCTCCCACGCCGGCCGACTCCCTGATGGCGATACCTGCGCCACGTTCAGAACAGAGCGGCGAGAGGGTCAAAGGTCACACAGGTACGAGCGTTGTGTGGAACTACGAGGAAGTAGAGTGTCGTGTTTTCTCTAACTCTGTGGAAGACGTAGGTGTGTGTTTGGCGGGAGGTTTTGGCGTCCTTCCTCAAAAAAATGCTACGTTTTTTAATTAAAAAAAATATATTTCTCCAGACATTTTGGGCCCTATTTTAATGATTTAAGCGCACGGCGTGAAGCGCCTGGTGCAGGTGTGTTTAGGGCGTGTCCAAATCCACTTTTGCTAGTTTGACGGCGGAAAAAAGTGTCTGTGTGCCGGGTGCATGGTTCTAAAGGGTTGTACTTAGTGTCTTCATTAATCAGAGGGGTGTTTTGGGCGTAACATGCAATCAACCAATCAGAGATCATCTCCCATTCCCTTTAAAAGCCAGGCGCGTTTGGACCTTGGAGCATTGCTGTTATGATGGAGGATTTACACCGTAATATTTTTATTTGTAATCTTCTGCATGTGTGTGTATGTGTGTGTGTGTGTGTGTGTGTGTGTGTGTGTGCTGCTGTGCGTCCCTGTGTGTGTAACAAGTATAGTGTGCACGCTGTGCACGAGCCTAGCATCATTTTACTAATGCTCTGTTAAAATAACAATGAAATGCTGCGTTAGTGACTTTAGACCAGGTTTTTGTTGGTCAATGGTGCCATCACTTCCCGCTGCCTCAAGATAGCAATACTCCCAGAATGCACCTGAACACACCTCCCTGTAGACCAGCACGCCCAGAATGCACCTGAACACACCTCCCTGTAAGACCAGCACGCCCAGAATGCACCTGAACACACCTCCCTGTAGACCAGCACGCCCAGAATGCACCTGAACACACCTCCCTGTAAGACCAGCACGCCCAGAATGCACCTGAACACACCTCCCTGTGAGACCAGCCATGGGCAGGTGTATTTGATATTTAAATGACGTGGGTGCTGGACGGGAAACTGACAACTGGGTCAGTCTTAAACTAGCAGAGACACTTGCGTCTGGCTTTGCGCTGCGCTGGGTGCAAGATAAGACCCATAGTGTGCACGTGCATATTGGGATATGTGCACAGCGGTCCAGATGTTGAGAGACGTGTGAAGGTGTCAGAGTGATCTTACAGGACGGCATGATGAACTGTGGCTCCGTGTTCCCAGCATAGCCGATCTTTGTGTAGCTGCAATGAGACACAAACACATAACAGGACATACAT
>NC_050195.1:5260834-5300834 GCF_008315115.2 Sander lucioperca | reverse complement strand
TTTGTATATTTTTTTGTAAAATTGTAAATTCTATTGTATTTTTATACTGTAGGCTACACTATTTTTTTATATTCTTACCGTTAACTCTGTTTTTATTCTTAATATGTTAAGTGTTGTACTTTGAGAGCAAAGATTACCGGAGTCAAATTCCTTGTTTGTCTACGCAAACCTGGCCAATAAAGCAGATTCTGATTCTGATTCATCACCATCCTGTGAATGTTTAAATAGTGAAAATTTGACTGGAGTCTGGCGGGGAGAGGACCGTTGCAGGGGAATCCCGTCACAACAAGGAGGCGTGACATGTGTGTGTGTGTGTGTGTGTGTGTGTGTGTGTGTGTGTGTGTGTGTGCACGTGTGTCTTTGTTTATGTGTGTGTGCGTGTGTTTGTATCTCTGTGTGTACGTGTGTGGGCGTGTGTGTGTTTGTGTGTGCGCGTGTGTGTGTCTCTCTGTGTGTTTACGTGTGTGTGTGACTGTGTGTGTGTGTGCGTGTGCGTGTCTGCGTTTGTGTGTGAGAACTATAGACCCGGAGTTGCTCGTGCTTTCCTCCGCGCCGCCGTTCAGCTTCAACAACAACATTATATATCTCCATGTTCATGTGGATTCCTGTTCGTCATCGTCTCGCTGACTGATTTCCTCTCAGTCTGTTTCTCTGCATCAGGATCAGCCTCAGAGCTTCAACTGATAATCAATAACCTGCAGCAGACAAGCTGCTGGGGATTAATCGATCATCGCTCTAGGATTGACCTAAACTTTCCCCGCCAGAGATGAAGATAACTTGTGTTTTAAACAGCTCTATTCCGTGTTGAAGCATTAATCAGTCTTAATACTTTCTTAAAAAGCGGATCTGTTGGATTTGCTCCTACTGGAGCGTCTTTGCGGATCAGTAATGTGAGCAGTGTACCGGCTCTTGCAGCAGTTTGCTGTACGGCTGCCTGGATGTATGGAAAGCCGTCGGGCTCATAATTCGTCACAATTCCCACGGGGTATGGAAGGTGCGATGGCCGCCGCTGCTATCTATAGTAGCCGGGACATCGTGGAGGATTTCCTCCGCTACAAGCTGCTCAGCGCCGGCGTGGACTGGCGGGACCGTGGCAGCGGTCAGCGCAGACGCAACGCAGCTGCATCTACGTCATCAAGGAGATCTGAGGGAGGGATGACATCACGCAGGGGAGTCACTCCGGATGACTCTCAGCAAGGTGAGGAAGTTTAGTCAAAGTTTTGTTGAAGTTTAGTTAAAGTGCTTATATTATTCTCATTTTCAGGTTCATAATTGTATTTTGAGGTTGTACCAGAATAGGTTTATGTGGTTTAATTTTCAGAAAACACAATATATTTGTTGTACTGCACATTGCTGCAGCTCCTCTTTTCACCCTGTGTTCAGGTCTCTGTTTTAGCTACAGAGTGAGACATCTCACTGCTGTTCCATCTTTGTTGGGAGTCGCACATGCTCAGTAGCTAGGTAAGATCACATGCTCAGTAGTTAGATCAGCACAGTTAACTAGTCAGTTGCAGAGTATGAGGGCGTGCCACGCTAGCAGCTAGGCGAGCATTATAACGTTTGTCTCTGAAGTAAAGGCTGGACTACAATAGAGCTGTTTGGAGCAGTTTGTGAACAGTGTTTTCTGTTGGAGATGGTAAGTCCCTTTGGGGGGGACTTTTGGCTTTTTCACTTTGTAAACCTATAACATGCATAAAAAAGATATATAACACAATAAAGGAAAGATAAGATGAGCACTGAAGTTATGTTGAAGTTTAGTTGTCACAGCGATGGCTGATGCGTTCACGTCCACCTGTCGTCCTGAAGTTGATTATGATATCATAAAATATGTTTGATGTCTATTAAAGCTACAACTAGCCTACTTCTTAGTTTATTTTATTTCTGTGTCATGATTACAGTACAAGACACTGCTGTTCAACAGACATCTTCTGGTCTCACAGATGCACAACGTGGAGAAATACATGATTAACAAAAACAGTACAAACAAACACATATCTACAGATCATCTCTTTTTCAAGATACCTGGTTGAGTCATCATCCATATTTACAAAATCAATACATGTTTTTATCAAAATGGAACTCATTTTCTATAAGATTTAAAGTGCCCATATTATGAAAAAAATCACTTTTTCTGGGATTTGGGGAGTTATTTTGTGTCTCTGGTGCTTCCACAGATATACAGACTTTGAAAAAACCATCCATGCTGTTTAGAGTGAGATACGGTTTCTGAATGTTTCATTCCTTCAGTCTCTGGGTGAGCTGGTCAAAATCTGCACGGCTTTCTACGTCACTAGCCGAGACGAGGGGCCTAGGGGGCTAACCGTTAACATGCTAGCTCATTCTTAATGGCAAAACACTGCTACAACACATACTAATTCACCATAATCTACAAAATAAATTACTTCCATGTCCCTGTTCTGCAGGTATTCCACACAAAGTTGGAAGTGCGCCCTCGTTTAGAAGAAGTCTCCCGGCTAATCCTGCCTTGTACTACTGAAGTTGGAGAAACAGCTAGCTAGCTCATGTGGTCTTACCTAGCTACTGAGCATGTGGTCTTACCTAGCTACTGAGCATGTGATCTTACCTAGCTACTGAGCATGTGCGACTGCCAACAAAGATGTTACAGCAGTGAGAGGTCTCACTCTGTAGCTAAAACAGAGACCTGAACACAGGGTGAAAAGAGGAGCTGCAGCAATGTGCAGTACAACTAAAATATGGTGTTTTTTAAAAATTAAACCATGTAAACCTATTCTAATACAACCTCAAATTACAATTATGAACCTGAAAATGAGCATAATATGAGCACTTTAAACACATCGAACAGATCCGCTTCTCTTCTTCTACATTAACATATCCAGTTTCAACAATAAAAGATAAAACACGAGATCTCAGCTGATATACAACATAATTCTCTGTTCCATATTCAGGTTTAAGCATCATGAAGATACGTCATTTTAGTCCGTATATCATCAGCACGCTGCCCTTTGTTGTTGGCAAACAGGTTCTTTAACCCAAATATTGAGCTTTTCATTGTTAAAAAAAAGAACTACAAATACTAAAACTACAAAGCTGCTACTATAAGAATAGGCTCGTTGGAGATGACCCAGGTCTGAGCAGAATCGATCACCGGCGATAGCCGCCCAATGCATGCTGGGTAGATTTGTGTCCGACTTGATCCCGACTTGCTCTGAAGTCATGCATACGTGGGCAACGATAACCTCACAAGATCACGGCGGCCGCAGGTTTGAGACCCAGGCAGCGCAGTTGCTCTCCACCGACTGCAAGACCCAGGCGGACCCAGGGGCATGCTGGGAAACGCCGGCCTCTAAGCTGATCTAACAGCTGATTGGTTCAGAATCGACTCAACATGATGACATTTTATATTTTTTGAATTGGAGGGATTTTAACTGCTATTTGTCTGATTTAAAGGCTCATTCTGTACAGAATGCATGCTGTGTGGCTGATAGTTACGTTTAGAAGTCAGAGAGATTAAATCTGATCAGATTACAGATCATCTACAGTCTGTTGGTAATTAAAATCAGCAACAGATCACATGTAGAGCATTTAGACAGCTACTCTGTCATAATTAAAACAACTGGAGACTGTGTAGGAGCTGATATATGGGTCTGATAATATTTTATTAGATCAGAATCTGACCTAACAGGATGTGAGTGTTTCTGTGATTTCCTAAACCTTATATATTGCGACATGCAAAACAGGGTGTCTATCCTAACTTGTGTCAAGAACTTCGCTCAGAAGATACTCCAGCTTTTGCTAATTTTACCTGTTTTGCTCCTCAAGCTTTTGAGTCATTACTCACTATGGTTACTCCACTAATTGCCAGAAAAAACATCCATTTTAGAGACAGCATTTCAAGCTGTTAGAATGTTGCCGTTTGTTGGAAAATGGGTGACATTGGTCCGACATTCAACAACTCCACCAGACCAGACTGGACATGTCAAACTCTACCAACTCCACCAGACCAGGCTGGACATGTCAACCTCTACCAACTCCACCAGACCAGGCTGGACATGTCAACCTCTACCAACTCCACCAGACCAGACTGGACATGTCAAACTCTACCAACTCCACCAGACCAGGCTGGACATGTCAACCTCTACCAACTCCACCAGACCAGACTGGACATGTCAACCTCTACCAACTCCACCAGACCAGACTGGACATGTCAACCTCTACCAAGTCCACCAGACCAGGCTGGACATGTCACACTCTACCAACTCCACCAGACCAGACTGGACATGTCAACCTCTACCAAGTCCACCAGACCAGGCTGGACATGTCACACTCTACCAACTCCACCAGACCAGACTGGACATGTCAACCTCTACCAACTCCACCAGACCAGACTGGACACGTCAACCTCTACCAACTCCACCAGACCAGACTGGACATGTCAAACTCTACCAACTCCACCAGACCAGACTGGACATGTCAACCTCTACCAACTCCACCAGACCAGACTGGACATGTCAACCTCTACCAACTCCACCAGACCAGGCTGGACATGTCAAACTAACAACTCCATCCAACAAACGCCAACAAACACAGACGGCCAGCCTACACTGACCCAACTGTTGGTGTTTGTTGGAGCAGTGTGCAAGCTCCTTAAGGGTTAATGTCCTTTTTGTGTCTTTGTAGAAATACATTGCGGGGATAAATTCAATGACAACTTTTTAGCGACACCTTCTTAACCTTATTTGTAAAGGTTATTTTAAAGGTAAGCACCAGATTTTCTCCACTCCACAAAGGCTACGTTCACACCCCAAGTCTTAATGCTTAATTCGGATTTTTTTGCTCAGATCTGATTTTTTTTTGTTGTCTGTTCACATGACCTTTTAAAATGTGGCCTATATCAGATTCCAGTGTGAACTGTTTGTGGTTCTGAACTGTCCCACATGCCCAAAAGACCAATAACAATGACATTAGACGCAGCACGCTGTCGCTAGCAATAACAGCAACGAATCACTTCCTCTTTCTCGCTCTCTTGGCTGCCTAAACCTCCGTTTGTCTCAGTTTACCTGCAAACGTGCAAATGAAGATATAAAAAATCTCCACTCTGGCCGGAGGTTTTAGAAAAACGAAGGGCACAAACTAAGGGAAATGTCTAAATTTTTTTTACAATAACCATGTACGTGTAAACAGGGCACTAGTCTAGGGCTAACTCCCGCCGAAGCATCGTTGTGACAAATGTCGATGTAGATTGACGTAAAAGTCGCATCAAATCCTCCTTGGTTGTTCACACTGCGGCCGCATTGATAAAAAAATCAGACCTGGTTCTGATTCAGGACCACACATGGAAGTGGTCTCAATCTGATTTGAAAAAATCTGATTTGGGCCACTTTTGCCTGCAGTCTGAACGTAGCCTTAGAGTCTTTCTAACGGCGTCCTTCCCTCGTCTCCTGGTAGATCCCTGCCTGGCTCCGCCCCCGCTGCAGGTCGTGCTCAGGTGTGCAGGTGACGAGCTGCTGCGCCGTTACCGCGGCGACCTGTCGACCCAGGTGTCAGTGCTGCTGCTGTGCGATGGCAGCGAGGCGGCACGGCGGCGGAGCCTGGCGGCCGTCAGCGAGGAACTGTTCAGGGACGGGGTGAACTGGGGACGTATCGTGGCCATGATGGAGCTGGGCGGAGCTCTGTGCACAAGGGCGGTGAGGACGGGCGGCGCCTGGCAGCTGGATGACATCGCCGGCTGGATGGAGGAGAGTCTGGACTCGATGCCGCTGCAAGGATGGATCCATGCCAACGGAGGATGGGTAGGAAGACGTTCCCTTTCTTTATGCATCATTCAACCTGTTTCATGTTGTTTTCAACCCCTAATACGACCCACAAGAGTGTTTCATAAGTTAGCGCCCCCTAGTGGTGGTCTAAACCAGAGAAGGTAACACACACACACACACAGACACACACACACACACACACACACACACACACACACACACACACACACACGGGTGGTCTGTTCCTCCCACCCCACCCACTTGAGAGTTTTCCGTCCTCATATCTAAACCAGAGAAGGTAACGGTGGCGCTTTTAAACATGTGGTTAACGTTGTGTAACGGTCCCAGTTTGGTTAGGTTCAGACCCCAAAACTACTGAGTTAAGTTGATAAAAAAATGGAGGTTTGGGTTACAATCAGACGTGACTTCACTTCCTGAAAGTTACCACGTGATGCAGGGTACTTAAAGGGTTCCTATCATGTTTGATGGGGCCTCAGGGGTCCTTAAAAACATAAATACATGTCACTACAGTCTTTACAGCATGTGTGTGTGTGTGTGTGTGGGTGAGAGAGAGTGTGTGTGTGTGTGTGTGAGAGAGAGTGTGTGTGTGTTTGTGAGAGTGTGTGTGTGTGTGTGTGTGGGAGTGTGTCAGTGTGTGTGTGTGTATGTGAGAGTGTGTGTGAGAGTGATGATATGTAATCAGAGGAAAGAGTATTTTGGTTTGAATGCAAATTATATGCAAAGTGCAGAAAATCCCTAAAACTCTGCAGAGAAACTGTGTGAGAGTGTGTGTGTGTGTGAGAGAGAGAGAGAGAGAGAGAGAGTGTGTGTGTGTGTGTGAGTGTGTGTGTGTGTATGTGAGAGTGTGTGTGTGTGTGTGAGAGAGAGTGTGTGTGTGTGTGTGTGGGAGTGTGTGTCAGTGTGTGTGTGTATGTGAGAGTGTGTGTGAGAGAGAGAGAGTGTGTATGTGTGTCAGTGTTGTGTTTGTGCACATGTGAAGTTTGAAGGTCTCCTGCTGACCAGATAAGTTAAGTATTTTAGAGATTGAGGATATTTTGTCGGGGAAAGTAAGGACATTCTTAGAGAGATAACATTATAAAAAGGTTGACTTTTCTTTTGCACAATTTGGGAAGATACTTTTTTTTAAGTTGTGAGGTACATTTTGGAAAATATGTGTGTGGTATTACCTAGAAATATCTTTCCAGGTAACCGGTGTGGTTGAGTTTCCGCCTCAGGCTTCAGATCAGCTGACTGATTGTTTCTGCAGAAACTCTGTTCAAATAACAGCCAAAACCTCGTGGTTCAACTCCTTCAGAGCTTTTTAAGTGTTGAGCAACATGCTAACACTGCAGCAGGTGTGTGTGTGTGTATCTGTGTGTGTGAGTGTGTGTGTGTATGTGTGTTTGTGTGTGTGTGTGTGTGTGTGTGTGTATGTATGTAAGTGTGTGTGTTCTTGTTTAACTATATTCGTGGGGTCCAAAAACCATGAATACAGTATACTTGTGGGGTCCCGACAGCTTTGTGGGGCCAAAATGCTGGACCCCACAAGGTTAAAGGTCTGTTTGAGGGTTAAGACTTGGTTTTAGGATTAGGGTTAGAATTAGGTTATGGTTAGGGTGAGGGTAAGGGTTAAGGTTAGGCATTTAGTGGTGATGGTTAAGGTTAGGGTAAGGGGCTAGGGAATGCATTATGTCAATGATGGGTCCCCACAAAGATAGTGAAACACACTATCTGTGTGTGTGTGTGTGTGTAGTTAGCTCTACGAACACAGGCAGTGGTGAGCCCAACTGCTTTCTCAGAATTCAGTTAGAAAACTTTCCACTGAGACATTCAGATAGCGACAGAGAACAATACTGTGTCTGTGTGTGCATGTGTGTGCATGTGTGTGTGTCTGTATGTGTGTCTCTGTGTCTGTGTGTGTGTGAGATTGTGTGAGATTGTGTGTTATTGTTGTTATTACTGGTATTATTTGTATTAGTCTTTTAAACCATTGTTGTGGCTAGCTGGTGAAAAACTTCCCCATTGGTTAGTTCAAGCCCCATTGTAACCTACATATATTTATGTTTAAGTATAAGAGCACCAAATGTCCTGGTAAGGAGGCAGGTTAGGGGGGTCAAACAAACACAGGACTGTCCCCCAGGAGACCGGGGTTCATGTCCCGTTAGAAAAGAAAAGGAAACAGAGTTATTTTAATTTTAGGGAACAAACGGAGCTACGTCACGTTCTGGGTCACGTGGTAACCTTCAGGAAATGAAGTCATGTCTGATTTAAACCCAAACCTCCATCTTTTTATCAACTTAACTCAGTAGTTTTGGTGTCTGAACCTAACCACACTGGGACAGTTTCACAACGTTAACCACGTGTTTAAAACCGCCACCGTTACCTTCTCTGGTTTAGATATGAGGACGTATTAGAGGAGCACATGATGTGTGGTTTGGAGAAACTTGTTTCTCTCACACAAACACACACTTGTTTAATGTCTCTAACTCCCAATGTACTGTATATAAGTACTGACCCTTATGGGTATATGTATGTATGTAGAAAGTTATCTGGGTAAGTGTATACATATGTTCTTTAGTTTTTTTGTATAATTTATTTTATCTTTCTTGTCTTGTCTATTTCTTTCCTTGACAATTTGTTTGTTACTCAAAAAAAATGAGTGAAGTGAGGGGCTGATATAAGCTGAAGCTTCTGACCCTACCCTTTGGTTACGACCAATGAAATTCATTCATTCAATGAATAAAGAGACAATGATCTGATCTGATTACGTTTGTTTGCTGTGTGTTATTTCCCAGGATGCGTTTGTGGAGTTGTACGGTGAGCTCAGACCTCCAGTCAGCTTCTGGTCTCTGAGGACAGTGATTGGACTGGCTGTACTGGGAGCAGCTGGGATCACACTGGGAGCCCTGTTCACACACACCTGATCCAGTCCAGTCGCTGCATCAACCTCTGACTGGGAAACCAGGTCAACAGCAGACTCCCTGAGCTTCTTCTGCCGTCACATCCAAAGAAAATGTTGCATCGTGTTCACAGTCACAGAAACCGTATACTGGACTGGAATATATGACGGGTATTAAAAGGTTTTTGTGTGCATGCATTAAGGGCTTTTTAAGGGGTAACTTATCACCTCAAAACCCCCTCTGAATATTACACCTTAAAATGATGAAATTATAATTGAAAATTGAAATTGAAATTTCAAGTACACTTCAAGATTCAAATTCTGGGGGACTCCACAAAAGAAAATAAGCCTGAGAGGAGGAAGCATCTCCAAATATGACTTACAAGATATAAAGATGAAAACAATCCAGAGCCACATCCGACCTTTGGGATTGTTTGTCTACTTTAACCCTTAACTTGTGTTGTCCTCGGGTCAAATTTGACCCGTTTTCAAAGTTTTTATATCAGAAATTTGGGTTTCTTTGAACCAAAATGCCCAAAAATAACATGGATGCATGATGTACGTTGTATGGAACCCATATAACTATCTTTGCACGTAAAATTAATGATTACTTTTATTGAATTTGGGGTGTTTTATTCAATTTTTTAAACGTTTAAATGGTTTTAAAACAGTATCGTGACTAAACTTTGACATCAACCAGACTGTGATTCACTCAACATCCTTTGATTTTAACTATTAGTCAAAATAATTCATAATTTCTGCTTTTTTAACCCAAAAATGAGGTATAATGTCATTTAAATTAGGTTTATTGACCATGAATTTAAAAATAAAAATTTTAAAAATGTTTTAAAAAGCGTAAAAAAAAAGCCAAAAACGCTGGAAAAAGCAACAAAAATTCCAATTCACTTTTGACCTGGATGGACAACAAGCTCATGGTCGACGGGCAGACAACACCAGGGTTAAAAATCCCAAATCCTTTAGTGTTTGACTGTTTGATCAGTGTTGAAAGGTGGAGAAGGTTCATCACAAAGACTATTATCTTTGTAATTGTGTAAATACTTGTGCTTTTTGTCTGGGGAACATTTGAAGTCAGTAATTTGATTTGATTTCCCCCCTCAGATCTTTTAGTTCTTAAACTAAAACAGTATTTCACAAACATTGTATCTCAAACTGAACAATCGTATTTGTTATTAAATGAAGCCTGTTTGTTTGACTTACTTTTTATGCACTTTATTATTTTTTTTACATAAAAAGTCTTTTTTACTGAGCTGAAAGGAAATCGATACAGATCTGTTAATAAAAGTGGCATTCCTGTTTAAATGTGCTGAATTATTATGATTATTAACATATATATGATTATGATTATAGCTTCTTTAAAATGATTCTGATGCTATAAAAACATTTTTTGGGGCATTTTTAGGCCTTTATTGACAGGACAGCTGAAGAAATGAAAGGGGAGAGAGAGGGGGAACGACATGCAGCAAAGCTATCCAGGCACCCGCTAGAAAAATGTTTTTAATCCTACCTCTAAACGTAGAGGCTTTAGAAATGTAAATATGATGATGTATACTTAGAAAGTATTTTGTTCAGATCACTGAAAGATAAAACAACATAACTATGACTGGGGTTGGGTACCGAGACCCGGTGCCTAAACCACCGGTATCTACTGGACCAAACAGCAACGCAGATTTCGGCGCCCCATTTCGGAGCCACTTACTGCTGTTGTCACAACAACAGCAACTTTGTGTTTTTCTGGGTCGAAATTTCAACATTTTTTTTTTTTTTTACACTTTTCTCGACATTTTTGTCGATTTTATTCCAATTTTTTTGTCACTTTTTTAAACAAGTTTGTCACCTTTGGCGAAATTTTTTATGTTTTTTTTGTGTCACTTTTTTAGATTTCTTTGGTAAATTATTTCAGCGTTCTTTTGTCATAGTTCTGGTATAGAAAGTTCCCTCTAACCTGCTGCATTGTTAAAAGTATCAATGTTTACATTAAAGCAGTTACATTAATGTACTTTTTATTCAACATGAACACTATGAAGTTAAAACTCTACAGTCAGAGAGTTTTGAGACATTTCATTCAGATATCTGCAGGTGACAGAGGGAGACCTTTTTAAAGGGCCATGCCAGTTTTTCCCTCGCCAAAATAAAAGCCTAACTTTGGAGCATTATTTAACCCTCTTCCCAACAAGCTAGCACCACATAGTTGGTACCAACAGACCAATACATCAATCAGAAACATTTTAAAAAAAATATAAGAAATACATAAGAAAATATGTTCTTTTTTCAAAGTGGAAGTTTTTGTAGGAATGTGCGACCCAGATTTTCCTCTTAGTCCTTTTTCAAACCGGTCTCACGCCTAGCTGGTCACAGACTGACGCACAAATCCCCCTTTAGCGTCTGTACGTATGAAGAGAGACAACAATGCCTAAACCTAACCAACCTGGGACCGTTTCACAGCGTTAACCACGTGTTTAAAACCGCCACCGTTACCTTCTCTGGTTTAGATATGAGGACGGAAAACTCTCAAGTGGGTGGGGTGGGAGGAACTGACCACCCGTGTGTGTCTGTGTTTGTGTTATGGATTGGTTTCTCTGTAACAAACACACACTTGTTTTATTTGTCTGAACAGGATTCATGTCTTGTTTCTTGTCCAGCATGTCACTAAAACATACAACTTTTAACCCCACCCACCCACAATCTTCCCCTAACCCTGAGTGGTTTCACCCTGCACGTTAAAAAAACGACGCCAAAGGGTTGCCCAGAATGTTAAAAAGTTACGGCAAGAGATCCTGATCATCCTGGTCAGTCTGTTGGTGAGTTGGGAGTGAGTTGTTAACCTCAGGCCATGATCCATTTCTGTGTAAAAACGGCCGCACAAACCTCCCGTAAAAAATATAAATATAAGACTTTCCTATTTTTACTCTTGTTCAGCGGATCTCTGCGGACATCATTTACGCTGCTCTCTGTCCAGTGTCGCAGTTTCATTTATTATAGTGGAAGCGTAGTGTTGGAGCATCCAAGGAGCATCCGAGGAGCAGTGCTTAATTTGTAAAGTGGGAGGTCCCGGAGCGCAGAGGGGGGGTGGATCCGGCGACTCAAAACGGGGGTTGGAGGTAACGGAACAAAAAGAAAATGACACTGCCTACGTAGCTTCTCTGACTAAAAAAACCTAAACAACGCTGTGTGGACATCAGGGCGATGTTTATTTTAATTTGAGAACATGCACTGCACCGGTGAGAAATGTAAAAAAAATAAAACAAATAGCCTACACTGCAACGATCGTTTTCATAAGCAGCAATTATCCATCAGACTATTAAATTAACCAAAAAAGCCACCGTGGTCTCCACATTCTTGATCGGCAGAAACGGTTTCTGCTTGTTTGGGATCCGACTGGCCAGCGTATTTGAAAAAGTTCAGCAAACTTTGTTGTCTTTTTGACATTTTTCCCCTGAGTGAAACGAGGCTAACAGCAGTCTCAACCAGCACCAGAGCTGGTGTCACTTGAAGTGCAGCGCCGCGCTGTTGAAGTGCCTCCCCTCCCTCCCTCCTTCCTCTCCTCCCTCTGTCTCCCCTCCCTCTGTCCCTCTCCTCCCTCCATCCCTCTCCTCCCTCCCGTCTTACCCTGAAAATTCACCTCAAAACGCATCGAAAATGCAAACATAAGATTTTTGTGGAACTTCAATGGGCAATAAAGACTAACAAGACAGATAATAAAATTGAACACTACACAAAGTCATTTTTCTTTTTTCATTTAGGCGATTCATTTTTCATAGTGACACAGGAGGCGCCGGATCCAATAAAAAAGGTTCCGGATCCAACGCCGGAGGTGCCGGAACATGTTCCGGCGTGTTCCGGCTCAAATTAAGCCCTGCCAAGGAGCATCTGAGGAGCATACGTTACGTTACGCTGCAATGTAGCCGGCCCGTTGGTCGATGTTCAGGGAATACCCTGCAAACTCCTTCAGGAGAACGGGCCAGCAAGCCCTTTCCAACGAAGCAACACATACATATATGATTATAATTGTTTCCCAGTTGGTCAACTGAAACATTCAGCATCAAAAACAGGTGAAACAGCTGTTGTTCCTTTGGTTACACTTTACTTGAAGGTATCTACATAAGAGTGACATGACACTGTCATGAAGGTGTCATAAACATTTATGACATAACGCTTCTTTTAGTAAGTGCCATTCGGTTTTTGTCATGACAAGTTAGGCCGGCTACACACTGGCTGCGTGGCGTGTCTGTTTTTATTTCGGCTCCCATGTTAACAGGTTGCACACTGCCTGCGTGACACGCACGTCTCAGACGCGGCTTGAGCTGTAATATAATATAGCTGAATAATTATGGATTTTCAAATATTGCACCTGTCAATACAGAAGGAAATATTCTGGAGCCTATTTTGCCGTCAATCCTGCCGACGTTGTCTTTGCTGTAATCAGATCAGAATATATTTATGTTTATGTTTATGGTAAACATTCATGTGTCCAGACAAGGCTAGCAGCAGCAGCAGCAGCACCGCGTCAGACACCTTTCTGATGCAAAGACATAGAAAACGCCACGCTCACGCCACGCAGCCAGTGTGTAACCGGCCTTAGGGTTAGGGTTCATGACAGTGTCATGTCACTCTTATGTAGATACCTTCAAGTAAAGTGTTACTGTTCCTTTTCTCTGAATACTGCTGAAGATTTGTGTCACCCCAAGAAAACATGTAAAAGACAAAATATGGTTCAGAGCCTGAAAAAGCCCCGCAGCATTCAGCAGCATCTGTGTGATGACATCAGAGGCTGTTTGATGACATCAGAGGCTGTAGAGGATGAGTAAATGACCAACCAGTATCTCTTTAACCAGCAGGTGTTCAATCTTCACTCAGAAATCTTTCTCTATTATTTGCATCTTGTTTGTCGATCAGTGAAGTTCTGCCTCCATCTAGTGGCTGAAACTACCAATAAGTAATCATGTATAACAGTTAACAGTTAACAGTTATTGGAGAGATTCATCACAACTCTCCACAGTTTGGTGCTTCAGATTAATCTCAGCTCTCTGGACAGGACTGGATCCACCTCACAGAGAGTAGAGATCAGAACTGAGCTGGCTGCTCGTCCTTTTCTTCTCACCATGTCGATCAGGTTTCGGGCTTTGTCTGCTCTGCCTCGTGTTCTGACTGACTCCATTTCCTCATCAGTTATAACACCATGCTCAAGGAGTTTATCCAGGAGCTGGTTCAGAACTGGATCAGACACTCGCTGTACAAACTGTGACCGAACTTTCCTCAGCCTTTCTTCTGGGGGATCACTGTCCTCTGCTGGGTCATTCCTCCGTGGATTTGGCCCAGTTGGAGCTGGAAGATAACCGGGGAAAATACTTTGTCAGTTTGTGTTATCCTTTAAGAAGTAATCAGAATTCAAAAGACAGACATTTATATTTTATATTTCATGTTTTTTTTTATGATGGCACCCCCTACTTTGTATCAATCTGTTGATATAGCGTTAGTTCAGATTAATTTAGTCTCGCATTGCCAGACCTTCCTCCACAGCACTGCAGAGGAAGGTCTGGCTAGTCCACACAGCATTCCTGGATGAGAGAAGACTTCACACCAAATATGTCAAGTTTGATTCAATTTTGCAAAGAATTGTTGCACATTTAACAATATGATAATAAATGTAATAAAGTGTAACTTAATCACCACAGGAAACAGATTCTGTAGAAAATAAGATGTAAAATATATGAATACGGTATGTACATTTGTTCCCTTGATTTAAAATAAATCAATATCTGAAATGAGATCAGTGATTAGTTTACTCTGACAGGACATATGATCAGAGGGGCAGAGTTTTACCACCGTCATTATTACTGGGACAGAAGAATAGGTAGAGTTTCTCAGTGAAGGAGCAGCCAGTAAAGGAGTAGATAAGAGCTGCAGCACACCCCCACCTTCTGAGGCCGAGACTTCAGAGAAAGACGGACTGGAGTTGATTTGTTATTAAAACTAAATAATGACTGGTGTGATAACTGCATGCCAAATTAATCAGAGCACACAAGGCCAAATTGCCCACATTGCAATGGCCAAAATATTAAACTGAGTCTGACGCAGTCAGTCCACATAAAACACACCGCAGCTACATACTTCATGGAGATCACGGAGAGCAATAAGGGCAGAACAGCATCACCGATCTGTTTTAACTGAATATTCTCTTTCTACTTCAGCTAAAAACAACAGACCTGCAGCATGTTACCGTGTCGATAACGAGCCTATTTGTAACCGGTAACATGATCTTCACCTGTTTAAGTGACAGATAGTACGCGACTGTCCTGCTTTTATTACAGTGTGAACTCACCACAGACACTTGCCTTGTTCATGGACTCACAGCGGTGCGCTGGAATGTATATTTGGCGTTATTTTAAACGAGCGGGAAACAGCGATGTATGAAACTGGCAATAATCCAAGGTGCTGGAACGTTGTTCCTTATCGTTCTGACCCATTTTAACCCCTGGTTTGTACACATTTTATTTTATACACGTATACAAACATAACTGTTAAAGAAAAATTCAGGAGCAGCACAACTGCTTTCCCATTCGTGAAGGAGGTTCGGGGAGACTTTGATTACTTACACAGAAGCAGTTAATGAATTCTCAATTTAGGAGAATTTAGGATTACGCAGTACAGTGTAGGTGCCATCACAACATTCTGAAGTTCCTGTCTTCCTGAAGGGTTATTTAAACTCTTGTTGGAGGCATTAGGTTTAGCTGAACCTTATAAAGACCTGAAAGATATTACGGGCCTAAAACAGACAGAATGTGTTATATGGTGACTTCCTCCGTGGCCTTGGCAGTCTTCTCATACAGCTGTTACTGTAAAGGTCCAGACACACCAACCAGATAATCAGCTGTCTGACAGTCTGGCGAGGTCGGTGACTCGAGTCTGTTCGGTGTGTTCTGTGCCGTCGTCACTCTGAGGAGCCGTCGGCCTTCATTTGGGCTGATTTGACTTGTTGAATCGGCCAGTGGGCAGTCGGACTCGATGACCAATCTGATTGGTGGAGTGCTAGCCCTTGACTAGCGAATCAGTGCACTTATGTTAAAACACTTAACGGAAATGACGAGCGGGATGAACGGGACGAACGCCTCTCAAAATCTGACGAAAATCTTTTAAACTGACCTTTGTTGATCTGAAATGAAGACAGATTCAGCAGCTGCACGGCCTATTTCTCTCTTAAAATGTTTTCAGAAACACGTTTCGGTGAACTATTTTTGTAAAATACGAGATTGTATTCCGAACGAGCCGCCATTATGAAATTTGGGAGAAGCCAGACCCACGTGACGCGTTCGTCATTTCCGGTTTTAATGCTTACTAGATGCTTATCTGACAGTGCTATAGCTAAATTTAAGGAAGATATTCCAACAGCATTTAACTCAATGTCATGCCTTAATATAACAGAGGACCGTTATGTTAACTTTAGTCCCTCCCAACTTGATAACTTTGTAGACGCTGCTACGGCCTGCCTACGGACTACTTTAGACTCGGTTGCTCCTCTCAAAAAGAAGATGGCGGTTCAAAGGAAACTAGCACCTTGGTATAACTCCCAAACTCGCAAATTAAAACAAATCTCACGAAAACTTGAAAGTAAATGGCGTTCCACCAAACTGGAAGAATCTCGTGTAGATTGGCAAGATAGTCTAAAAAATTATAGGAGGGCCCTCAGAAATGCCAGATCAGACTATTACTCATCACTAATAGAAGAAAATAAGAACAACCCAAGGTTTCTTTTCAGCACTGTAGCCAGGCTGACAAAGAGTCATAGCTCTGTTGAGCCATCTATTCCTATAACTCTGAGCAGTGATGACTTCATGACCTTTTTTAATGATAAAATTATAACAATTAGAGAAAAAATTCATCACCTTCTGCCCACAGCTTCTAACGGCTCACCATTGGGCGCAGGAGGGCTAGAGAGAACGATAAGACCTGATACTTATTTAGACGGCTTTTATCCTTTAGACCTCCAACAATTAATGTTAAGGGTCTCTTCAGCTAAGCCAACTACCTGTCTCTTAGACCCCATTCCAACGAGGCTACTTAAAGAAGCACTACCCGTGGTCAATACCACATTACTAGATATGATCAATATGTCCTTATTAACGGGTCACGTACCGCAGTCTTTTAAAGTAGCTGTGATAAAACCTATTCTGAAAAAACCCACCCTCGACCCTGAGGTCTTAGCCAACTATAGACCT
Source organism: Sander lucioperca (assembly GCF_008315115.2). Lineage (NCBI taxonomy): Eukaryota > Metazoa > Chordata > Actinopteri > Perciformes > Percidae > Sander > Sander lucioperca. The sequence continues at coordinate 5,283,966 of NC_050195.1, read as the reverse complement.
ATATCTAGCCTTCCCTTTCTCTCCAAAATCCTTGAGAAGGTAGTCACTAATCAATTGTGTGACTTTCTGCATAGAAATAGTCTATTTGAAGACTTTCAGTCAGGATTTAGAAAGCATCATAGCACAGAGACGGCACTGGTGAAAATTACTAACGACCTTCTAACTGCTGCATTAAAGATATAAAATCCTGGATGACCCACAATTTTCTGTTTCTAACAACATATTTCCGTTTTATGCTGGTTAGGATAGGAACTTTTTTAAAAGCCAGGCCTTGTTTGTGGTAGTGGACATATTACCATTTAAAATGGTAATACGCAAATAAGATTAAGAGAATAAATCGTTATGCAAGTACTTAAAGTACATTTAAAATCAAGTACTTTTTACTTTTACTTAAGTAAAAGCACTACACCTTGAAAACGTCATAATGGGCGGAAACAGGCCTGTTGTTGGTTTTGAGGTTCTGTTTATAGAAACTACATGCTGTTATATCGTGCGATCATATGTGAATTTGCAAGATCTCGTGGGTCCTCATGACTTCAGCTGTCAGTCATGGCCGCAGCCGCTCCGCAACAAATCCAGACCTGGTGGGTGTTGACGGACGGTGGAGCACGGAGCCGATCCGCAGCCGTTTCGCAGTTGGTGGAAATCAGGGGTTACAAATATTGTGTTTCTCATGTCCACCCACTCTTTCTTCCTGAAAATACAAATTAAAAAGGGTGACTGACCTTCTGGTCCTGAGCTGGTGTCTGGCAGCGTCTGCACCAGATCATTCCTGTTGATCAACTCTAAAACCTTCTTGGTCACCTTCAGAGCTCCATGAAGGTGATATGTATTCAGCATCACATCCACCACGTCCTGCCTTTCTGCCTTCTCCAGCTTGGACACTTTGATGCTTTGGTAGCCTTCCAGGATGTCTTGCTGGAGATGCCATTTGAATTTCTTAAATTCCTCTTCTCTTAAATCCTCCAAAATGTTGAAAAGGTCCACTGCCGTCATTGTGGCTTCCTGCTAAAATCAGAAAGTTTTGTCAAACTGAAAGAAAACTGAAACACAAATGTATCAGAGCAGAAGTTCTTATTGGCCAACACAGGATCTGTGTTGATGTGATGTATGTGTAGTTTAGTCAGTTGGAGCTCCTGCTGCTGCTCTGTGGGCTGGACCTAATGTCATTTTGAAGTGGCTCGTTGACGTGAGACCAGGGCTCGAGCTTAAGGAGCTTAAAAAAGGTCGGGGACGATGAAAATTAATTTTGGGACGAATTTGGGCGGTTGAAAGAATAGAGAGTAGTTTAAAGAAAAAGAAAAACAGCAAATGTTACAATGAACGGCGAGGTCACCGCGAGTATTGACTGTCAGAGTGATGTAACATTACTATAACAACGTGGTGGGATACTGCTGCGATTTTTAACGTAACAGCAAGGAAACAAAGCAGATTCAGACCCTGATCCGCTAGCCTCTGACCTCACACATCTGCCCATGACAGGTGCATCTTGTCCAGCAGCTCCTCCAACTTTTAGAAACACCAGCTAGCAGGGCTGTTCCTAGCTGTTCCTAGTTTTGCTTTTGCATAGGGCCCCCAAAAGGGCCAACTTCTTCTTAAGAAAGAACAGTCCTGTTGTTGTCACAGTGAGACGCTGCACTTTGAGCCTGGGCAAGCAAAGTGAGAGAGTGATCAAGACCCGTAAATGAGATCGTTTCTCAGCGTTTACGTTCTAAAGTACAAATAAATTAACACTAACACAAGATGATTTTGGGGAAAAGGGCACTTCTTCCTCCTTTGCATTTCATTCATTGCATTTGGAATAGATTGATGACCATTTTAGGATGAGAGGAGAACATTTATCTTAGTATGATAACATTAAAAGTAAAATCAGGCTTTGCTGTTAGCTTACCGATTCATTTAAAAAAGACTCTGTCCTTTTCACCATTTCCATAAGTTGTATTTTAACCAACTCCTCCTTTAGATTAATTCGAATCGACTTCAACATTTTTGCTGTGTGTTAACAATTAAGTTCTTCAAAGTTTGAGTTTTAGTGGAAGGGTGTAGCGGTGCTGCTGCAGCGTCCCCTGCTGGCAACAGGAAGTTAGCCTTATATTCTAGTCACTGCATTTAAATAAACTCCTCCTAGAGATTATTTCCAATCAACTTCAAAAACATTCTGTGCAATCTAAAGACCTTAAAGATGCAAAGTTATTGAACTATTACATTTAACTTTGACCCTCTCACTGTATGTTTCCACTTTGTTAATGTTATTTGAACTTAAAAATGTCTTTCGTAGCACCTTGCAAACCAAGCTAGCTAGCTGGCAATAGCGTTAGCTTGTAACTTAAGGGAAAGTCTTCTGTACTGCCGTACATGTAGATCAGGGGTGGCCAACCAGTTCAGCATAAAGAGCCACAAAAAAACCTGCACCATAGCAAAAAGCCACACAACACATGCACGTCCACACTACAACAGCAACAGTGACTTCCAGATCTGATGACAGCCATAATACATAACAGTTTTCATAGTTTTTTTTTCTTACTTAGATTGACTCAGTGGGAAATCTGACAGTCTTTGTTATCCACAATCCTTTTCAGGTCTTGCTTGAACTCGGTTGTGCCACTCGAAGCGACTCTTTCACTAATTTGTCACTAGAGGGGCTTTCAAACAATCTGATTCAGCAGTGAAAGGGTTAATGAGGAAGGTGATCTGTGGCAGCTTTTTTTTTCCTCGGGTTGCAGAATTTGTCCTCAAAACTCTGCTGCATTATTTTTTATTTTAAAATAATTGGCAAATGTATTGGCAAGTGCATTCCATTTTTGTTTTGTACTTATCTGAAATGTTTGAAAAAGTTAAAAAAAATTAAAAAAAATCCACAAATAACACAGCCCCCAGCCACACAGTAAGAGCCTCAAAGGAGCAGGCAAAGAGCCGCATACGGCTCAAGAGCCACAGGTTTGCCACCCCTGATGTAGATAAATGGCACTAGTACCCGGAGGTCCAAGTTTACGCGCAGCAACTTTCCCTCTTCAGCATTTAGCTTAGCGCCATTGCAACCATAAACATCACTGGCTTGGCCGCATCATCCTCCCTAGCTCCGCCCTCTTGTCAAGAATTGCCACGTCCGGTTTTTAAAAACCAAGATGGTAACGCCCAAATCGCGAAACTCCTGGCTAAACATCCATTATTTTTACAGTCTATGTGAGCGAGTGACCCGGTGTGAAAGGGGTAGAAATGGAAACTATAAATGTTAAAGCAGCATGCTAGTGAATGAAAACCACACATGAAGAGCTGAAGTCTGTCATATATTCTGTTAGCTTTTGTTCAACCAGCTTTTAGTTCTTGAAATAAAGCCTGTCTTGTTGTTGTAGCCTTGCTAGCAGCATGACATCAAACAATACTATAATGTACAAGAAAGATAACATCATCATGAAACTACAACTTTAAGCTTAACACAGGTATCTATCTTCTATTGTCTATCTGGTGAAGTCTTACTTGATTAGGTTTAAATTTGATTTGAGATCTAAGCTTATCTAATGAAAAGACATTAGCTGGAGAGGCCTGAGGGCACAACGGCAGGAGCATCTGATCTTGACTGTGACAACCCTCCGTTTGCCAGCTGTCATTTTGCCAGATTCTTGACTGAAGTTATTTATGTGGCAGTCCTGCCAAACCATACTTAGAGATTGGCATGGTTTTATTTCAGTTAGCTGGTTTGATTTGCATTGGGAGATGATTTTATGGAAAGTACCCCATTTCAATCTGTAGGTATGGTGAAGGGTATGTGATGATGTGGGGCTATTTTAATTCCAAAGGCCAAGGGAACTTTATCAGGATGCATAGTATCCTGGATCCATGAAATAACTGGCCTTTCAAAATAAAAGTCTGCCTGCCTCTATGGGAATTTAACATAGGGGTGGACTGACTTATGCCCCCTGTATTTTAAGGAAGAACATTTATTTATTTACGATAAATTATTCATTCACAAAGAAAATTGGTGTCCTTAAAGGTCGGATATTTCCTCATATTTTTAATTAAGGCATTAAGATCAATTTCCAAAAGATGATTTTTTATTCTTCTTTTTAGTCAACTTTAGCATGGGTTCATAAACTTATGAGCAGCACTGTAACAGTTATTGTCTGTCTGTCGGTATTTCTACTAAATGTGTGTCTGAATGTTTGACAAAGGTCCAGATTGAAGGAATGATTCATGCAAAACAGTTATTTTGTATGTTTACATTTGTTTCTGTATTTATTGTTTATATTATATTAATGTTTAATATGTTTGTGAATGCATGCACCAACCACCTGTGGGAATAAACCCCGACACACACACACACACACACACACACACACACACACACACACACACACACACACACACACACAATACTGTTCTGAAGCATACATATATATTAATTATGCAACTGAACAAGAAATATTAATGCATTTAACACAGAAATAGGAGCTGTCTCTTACCTCTGCTGGGTCGCTGCGCACTGTTGCTGCTGGGATTTGGGGTTTTGGAGCTGGAAGATAACCGGAGAAAAGACTGTTGTCAGTTTGTGTTCTCGTTTAAGAAGTAATCAGAAACCAAAAGAGAGAAATTTATAGATCGTGGTTTTGTGATGCTGCCCCCTAGTTCTCTATCAATCTGTGGATAAACTGTTTGTTCTCTGTTTATGTAGATGGAGAGCTAGTTTTAAAACAGCCAATCAGATCTTTCAGAAGCCGTGAGGTCAGCGTTGTCTCACAGGAAGAGCAGCTACAGACTCTGAACAACAACATTAGTTTCACGCCAGTCAGGGATGCTTATCACGCCGTCCCTCATGCTGCACTAGGACTCTCTGACCACGTCATGGTCCACCTGATCCCCGCATACAGGCAGAAACTTAAACTCTGCAAACCTTTAGTGAGGACATCAAGGAAGTGGACCAGTGAGGCTGTGGAGGATCTCTGACTGGGATGTCTTCAGGTCTGCTACCAACAGTCTGGATGAGTACACAGAGGCTGTGACGTCATACATCAGCTTCTGTGAGGACTGCTGTGTTCCATCAAGCACCAGGGTGAGTTACAACAATGACAAACCCTGGTTCACAGCCAAACTCAGAAGGTTAAGGCTGGCTAAGGAAGACTCGTTCAGGAGTGGGGACAAAGACAGATTGAAAGAGGCGAAGTACAAGTTTAGGAAGGCAGTGAGAACAGCTAAACTACTATACTCAGAGAAACTCCAGCACCAGTTCTTTGCTAACAACTCTGTGTCTGTCTGGAGAGGGCTCAAACAGATCACCAGCTACAAGCCCAAAAAAAAAAACTCCTCCAACGACCGACGCCTAGCCAACGACCTGAATAAGTTCTACTGTTGCTTTGAAAGACAAAAGGACAGTCCTGACACCATCCCCCATGACACCTTCCTACAGCTACAGCCACTGTGCATCACCTCCACCTCCCCCACCTCAGCAGGGGCCTGGGTCCCCCCACCAATGCCTGTCTTAAAGGTCTCCACCCCCCCTCACACCCCAGTAACAACTCTTCACATCAATGAGAGAGACGTCAACAAACTATTCAGGAGACAGAACCCCCGCAAAGCTGCTGGACCGGATGCTGTCTCCCCATCCAGCTTGAAGCACTGCGCTGACCAGCTGTCTCCAGTGTTCAGACATTTTGAAGTCCTTTGAGCGCCTTGTGCTTTCACACCTCAAAGACCTCACCGACCCCCTCCTGGACCCCCTGCAGTTTGCCTACAGAGCCAATAGGTCTGTAGACGATGCAGTCAACCTGGCCCTCCACTACATCCTTCGGCACCTGGACTCCACAGGAACCTACACCAGGATCCTGTTTGTGGACTTCAGCTCTGCCTTCAACACCATCATCCCAGCTCTGCTTCAGGAGAAACTCTCCCAGCTAGGCGTGCCTGACTCCACCTGCAGGTGGATCACTGACTTCCTGTCTGACAGGAAGCAGCATGTGAAGCTGGGGAAACCCGTCTCCGACTCACAGACCATCAGCACCGGATCCCCCCAGGGCTGCGTTCTTTCCCCTCTGCTCTTCTCCCTGTACACCAACAGCTGCACCTCCAGTCACCAGTCCGTCAAGCTTCTGAAGTTTGCGGACGACACCTCCCTCATCGGACTCATCTCTGATGGAGACGAGTCCGCCTACAGGTGGGAGGCTGACCACCTGGTGACCTGGTGCAAGCAAAACAATCTAGAGCTCAACGCTCTAAAGACAGTGGAGATGGTTGTGGACTTCAGGAAGAACCCAGCCCCACCTGCCCCCATCACCCTCTGTGGCTCCACAATTAACACTGTGGAGTCTTTCTGCTTCCTGGGAACTACCATCTCCCAGGACCTCAAGTGGGAGCTGAACATCAGCTCCCTCGTGAAGAAAGCACAACAGAGGATGTACTTCCTGCGGCAGCTGAAGAAATTCAACCTGCCAAAGACAATGATGGTGCACTTCTACACAGCCATCATTGAGTCCATCCTCACATCCTCCATCACCATCTGGTACGCTGCTGCCACTGCCAAGGACAAGGGCAGGCTGCAGCGTGTCATTCAGTCAGCTGAGAAGGTGATTGGCTGCAATCTGCCGCCGCTCCAGGACCTATACGCCACCAGGACTCTGAAGCGTGCTGGAAAGATTGTGGCTGACCCCTCCCACCCCGGACACAAACTCTTTGAGCCACTCCCCTTTGGCAGGTTGATGAGGTCCATCAGGACCAAAACCTCACGTCACATGAACAGTTTTTTCCCCTCCGCCACTAGTCTTATCAACAAGGCCCTGAATCCACCCTGACTCTCTCCACACCCCACCTCTGGCTCTACATGCCACTGTACCTACTCTGCTGTAGTGTTCCATTTTACATTTATTTTTATCTTATTAATACATACTGTGTGTATATGTTTATATTTATATTGTTTATATTCTTTTTATTCTTCTTATATTTAGAAAATGTATGACATGCACCAACAACACCATGACAAATTCACCCAGGAGACCAGGTTTCATGTCCTGTTTGAAAAGAAAAGGAAACAGAGTTTTTTTTTTTACTCTAGGGAACAAATGGAGCTACGTCACGTTCTGGATCACGTGGTAACCTTCAGGAAGTGAAGTCACGTCTGATCTGAACTAGAGATGCCCCAATCGCGCTTTTAGCCGCCGATACTGATTGTCTTCATAACTATATAACTCTATTCTCTTCTGTTGTATCAGGTGGATCAAAACTTTACCAATCAGTTCCACGTCGTGCTCCCAGACGCTCTGTCCTTCGTCTTGGACTCTTAAAGTCACTTCTTGTGTGTTTTTAGGCAGGCGGATCTCAAACGTTGAGTCATAGTTTGGTCCAAACTCCAGGTCAAATTCTGCTTTCTGAGAAACCAAAGTGTCAGTATGTCCAGAGAATCTAAAGTTAACTAAAGGATGAATCGTTACAGCACTAACAAAAACTTTTATTTTGAAATACTCACCTTTGGCTGTATTTTAATGGCCTGAGGACATTCGACAGTGTAACTTTGATCTTTGATGAGTTTACATTTGGAAGGAACCTGGATGTTCCTACATTTTTGATATTCTCTCACCTAAAGACACATCAGAATATTTTAACTTTTAAAATCAAGTACACACCACTCATCAAATGTTTCAGACCTTCAGTGAGGACAGTTAGGAGTGGCAGACTGAGCACCAGTTTGAACACACGGACTGGACTGTGTTTGCCACCCTGGCCTCCACAAGGACATTGATTCATATGCCTCCTAGGTTCTGGACTACATCAACACCAACAGCACTACAACCCTCAAACAGATTACAACATGCGTACTGGTGTTTTAAGACAGGCTGCAAACATTGAAACATGACGCTTTACCTCGTTCAGAGGGATGTTTCTGGGCAGGAGAAGCACATTGAGGTTTTGCGTCTGTAATGCTGGGTTTGGTGGTCTGAGGAACAGCATAACTTGGCCGCTGACAGGTTTCGTCCACAACCTTTTAACCCAGTCCAGGCCAAAGATAGAGAGGTGAGGGACATTTACAACCACATGAGTGTCTGTAATCTCCAGGGGCTCGAGGATGCTCATCCCATCATCGGTGATGTGGACGACAGACAACAGGCCATCAGGCAGCGGAGCTGTGGAAACACAGAGCTGGTCAACTTTGGTTTTATGGATAATTACGGCGTCACAGCAATAAATCCATCTTGTATTGTAGCAGTATTACTAGTTTCACTACTACTAACTAGCAGCTCTATTCAACTCATCTCTTACCATCTATGATTTCACAGTGTGGAAGGTGGAGCTGATAGACAGCAGTCTCTTCTGAACACTTTATATCGTACAGCGGCCCTGCAGCCATCCTGCCAGCTGATTGGAGGAGGCTCTCGTCCCATGGGACAGTGTTGTACAGCAGCTCCGCCTCCTGAGTCGTAACAAACACCAGTCCAGTCAAAGCACACTGGAACCCACCTGGACCAGGACACCTGAACCTGTAGGATGTAGGTGATTGATCAGGCGTTGTGACCTCAAACTGAACGTCACACAAAAACTGATCAGTCGGAAATTCAGAAATGTGATTGCTGCATTGCTTAAAATGTTGGGGATCAAACGGACTTTCTGGAAAAAAAGAGTGAGAAGCAGCAGCTGCAGGAGTGTTAATCATATGCATGTTTTAAGTGAAATGTAAGAACTGAAAGGAGTTGAAGTGATAGGTGAAGAGTGTGTGGGGGAGTTTCTAAAGCTGTTAGTCCATCTGACATGCAGTTCTGATAGAGTATACAAACACTTTAAAAGGTGCACTACGAGTTCCTGCATGGTTTCAGCGATTTCATTTTTGTCTCAAATTGTAGACATCTCTCCTTGATCCGCTAGCTACCTGCCCCCTGAACACACCGTGAAAAAGCCCGGTATCGGGAGACAACACAGGGGTCGTAAACGTCAAACAAACATTAGAGGCACAGGCTGTGCACCAAAATACAACAAACCACTCCAGCTAATCACCGACAAGATGGTTGGGGGAGAAGTGGGGGTTAGTGACAGTTAGTCATGACAGTTACGGGAAACATGGGGGGAGGGGCGAACGTCAACAGAAGTGACCATGCAGGGACTCATAGTGCTCCTTTAAGAAGGAAATGAGATAAAGTGAACTGAAATTGATAACCTTTAGATTAAAGTGTTGAAAGGAGGTGGGGTTAAATAACTAAAAGCAGTTGACTGAGTTAAGGTGATCAGCTTTTTATAATTTGGATACCTGTATGAAGTCTTTCCAGACTCAGTCAGCAGTTTAGGTGTGAAATGTAACATTTCCTGAGACTGAAAAAGGAACAAAAATGATTGTGAACTCATTGAAATGGGAGCAGAAATTGCCCCCCCGTCCCAACTCTCTAAGTACTAAGGAAGGTTAAATTTAAGGGGACTTGGTTAAAGGTGCTCCCAAGACGATTTGTCTCTCATTTGAGTGACTTCTTCAGTTTTGACAAGTTAATAAAAATGTTAAAGTGAAACACTGACATTTGTATTGGGAGCCTCTCCACCCACAAGCTGCTGCTGCTTCAACCTCTCTGGATCATCAGGACACAGCTGATCCTCTCTTCTGTCCTCAGACACATCAAGGTTTGTCTTTGACGTGGACGGATCTGGTGGGGATTAAGATGTCAAACTCTATTTTGGACATTCTGGTGACCCAACATTCCTAAACTGTTAAAGGAACGTCCCGTTCAAGGTGACCAGAGCCCTTTGTAGCATGGCTTTCCCCCCATTTGTTCTGTTGGTATCTACTAAAACCTTCAATAAAGTCAGAATGTAGTAACACATCCTGTTTAGGTCAAGACCGAGTCCAAAGTGGGTCGATACCGAGATTCCAGACATAATCTTACCCAACATGCAAAACAGAACAGAAAAAAAGCAACAGATCTGCTGTGGTTACTGGGATTAACCAGCGCCATAAAGCACAGCAGCCAATCTTCCAGTTGTGGTCCTGCTTTAATAACAGTTTGTTTCTTTAAGATATTTACTCACGTCCTTCATGTACGTCAGGTGCAGCCTTGTATTCTCTGCCATCCACCCTGAAAAGAAAAACACAAATACAGCAGCTATTTCATGAGAAGAGTTAAAACAGTCAGATTCAGTTAATGGCACTGGTGAATCCACATAACCATGGTCACACCATGTTTGCCATCTACTCAAACTGAATTTTTACATTCACATGAAACAGGGAGTAGTCTGGAATGGTGGGCTCTAATAATGGCCAATCACATCAGCCCATTTCATCCACTAAGGGTCCAAACAGCATAAGACAAGACTCTGGGTTTCTCTGGAGGCAAAGTGTCCCACAGCAAAGATATATTAATATTTAAACCATAAATATCAGCTTCATGTCACCACAGCTAAAATAAAACTATCCACATTTCCTCCAAAGAAGACCACGTCTGCGTTGAGGTAACTTGATATCTCAAGAGATGCAAAAGTTCCTATTTTCAATGATTTTGACAGTGGACATTTCCTACATTTTCTTTTGTTACTGCAGACATAATTGAATACAACACACATGAAAATATGAACAAAAGCACATCTACAATGGTGGATGTAAGTGGATGTATGTTATGTTTGCACATAAATATGGTTTAATTGTTAATTAAACATAATAGATCTATAACAGTAACAGGGCCAGGGAACTGACCTCAGAGTTTCCAGTTCAAAGCTTGGACTCTCCAGAAAGTCACACAGCAGCTTCACTCCTGAATCCTGAAGCTTGTTGTCTCTCAGGTCCAGCACTCTCAGAAGGGAGGGGTTGAACTTCAGAGCTGAGGCCAGATTAGCACAGCTGATCTCTGACAAACTGCACCACCTCAATCTGAATAAAGAATAAATAAAGTAGATACAATATTTAAAATCCAATCAGATATGTACAGGATTTTGTGTAGCTCAACAATACTGTGTCCTAATCAATTTCTAGCTCTTTCCTGAGTAGAGTAGATTGACATTGTTATTGTTATTATTATGCTGTTATTGATTCCATCCCAAGACCCAGGCTCACAGCTTCCAACCTAAGCCCCAGGTTCACAGCTTCCATCCCAAGCCCCGGGCTCACAGCTTCCAAACTAAGCCCCAGGTTCACAGCTTCCATCCCAAGCCTTAGATTCCCAGCTTCCATCCAAAGTCCCAGGTTCCCAGCTTCCATCCCAAGCCTTAGGTTCCCAGCTTCCATTCAAAACCCCAGGTTCACAGCGTCCATCCCAAGCCTTAGGTTCCCAGCTTCCATTCAAAGCCCCGCTTCCCAGCTTCCATCCTAAGCCCCAGGTTCTCACATTACATCTCAAGCCTTAGGTTCCCAGGTTCCATCCAAAGCCCCAGGTTCCCACCTACCATCCCAAGCCCCAGGTTCCCAGCTTTCATTCAAAGCACCCACTTCCCAATTTCCATCCCAAGCCCCAGGTTCCCAGCCTCCAACCTAAGCCCAAGCCCCAGATTCCCAGTTTCCATCCCAAGCCCCAGGTTCCCATCCTCCAACCTAATCCCAAGCCCCAGGTTCCCAGCTTCCAACCTCAGCCCAAGCCTCAGCCCCAGGTTCCCAGCTTCCAACCTCAGCCCAAGCCTCAGCCCCAGGTTCCCAGCTTCCATCCAAAATTCTCTCTTGAAAGCTGTGAAAGCTGTTGCCGTAGATATATGCTAAAGCCAGAGGCTGACTGCGGTCAACACGTAAAAGTGTGCACAGAGATGAGAAGCTATTTACTGTTCTTCTATGCTGGTAGGTATTCTTTTTTGGCATTTAATGGCAGACTGGAATCTTGTAGGAAATCTTTATGCTGCCCCAGTTAAGTCCAGAAAAATTGCATCCCCTGTACCTATGTTACCTGTGGTACTTTAGGAAAACAAGTACCGTCACAATTTCAGAATTTTGGCATTGACTTGGTACAGATGTATTGGTTCTTGTGACATCCCTAGTATGTATATAAATTAGGTTAAATTGTTAGTTAAACATATGAGATCTATTATAATGACAGAGAGTCGGTGAACTGACCTTAGAGTCTTCAGTCCACAGTCTGGACTCATCAGAAAATCACACAGCAGCTCCAATCCTGAATCTGCCAGGTCGTTGTCACTCAGGTCCAGCTCCCTCAGATGGGAGGGGTTAGACATCAGAGCTGAGGCCAGGGAAGCACAGCTAATCTCTGACAAACCACAGCCCCACAATCTGTATAAAGAATAAATTATAAATGATATGTGTGGCTCAACATTACTATGTTATAATCAATGAGTTTTTTAACTCATCCAGAACTCCATTCTGGGCAAATCTGGTAAATACTTCGGGAGGAAAGGTGCTGTGAAAAGAGAGGGTGCAACACATAGCATCATAAACCCCCTGTGCTCATAAGAAGAGGATACCATCAGTGTGTACTCATTTATTTAAGCAAAAGCCCATGACAGGCTGTGGTATGTTGTGATTATATTACGGTTTAGGGGCGTTATTTGTCCCAATGCAAAGCGGAGGGACACTAAATAACAGTAACTTGGTTTGAATCCTGGTTGGCAAACAGTAAATAGGTGTGTACAGTTGGTGAGGCCCTGTCCACACTTATGGAGGTCACATGTAGGGTACCAAAGGGCTCCACCTTCAGACCATTGTTGTTTTTAAAATGATGCTTTACGCAGATGATTCTACCTTATTTGTACCCACTGGAAAATATACTATTAAGAGCACTATGGCTCTATGGCACTCTTAATAGACGACTGTCTCTGTTAAGAGACTGGTTGATTATCTTCACAGTGAGGGTTAGTGATAGTTAGTGATGAGTGATAGTTCACATTTATGGGAGAGAGTCTGAACCATGGGCACGGAGTTGCAAGTGGGATTAGTAACTTCATATTGTAATTGCCTGTTTCCATCAATGTGTATGTTTCCATTTATTGTGCTTGTTGTTTCCATTGAGTTTTTAGGAAAGCTTTTAAGTGGTATAATCTAGGATTTTGTCATGATAGTCCTTTGAATTGCTGTGCTTTCTAATTCCTAAAAAAATCAAATGCTTTATGTGGTATATAAACTATATAATCAACAGTCAGTAAACTGACCTCAGAGTCTCCAGTCTACAGTGAGGACTCTGCAGTCCAGCAGATATAAGCTTAACTGCTGAATCCTGCAGCTTGTTGAGACTCAGGTCCAGGTCTCTCAGATGGGAGGGGTTGGACTTCAGAGCTGAGGCCACAACTTCACAGTGAGTCTCTGAGAGATGACAGCCAGGTAGTCTGTCAGAACACAAATATTACAAAATATGTTATTATTTAGAGGACACTTCATATTTACTTCATGCATTTGATGTTAAACAGTTTGAAATTTCCTTTTTTTTGATCAATGGTAAGGAGTAACCTTAACCTTAACCCCGAAAAAAAAACGTTATCAAAAGAAAAGGCGATGGTCAAAGAAGTGGAGACAAAGCGAGCATGGACTATACTTGCTACATCATGATATGGAGGCTGGTGCGCTGTGCCGCCGGCTGTTTTGATTTTGTTTCCCGGGGGTTTCCTCGCCGCCTCGTCACCTCGCTTTCTGATTGGCTACATGCTACAGTCCACAGGCTGCGTGCTCGTTTGTCCCCGGGGGACACCACACACAAGGAGAAATCGGGCCAAAACAATCCAACATGTTGGATATCCCCGATTTGAGATGGGAGCGGTCCCGACGTCCTTCCGAGCAGACGAGAGCAGTCTTAACACACCACACATGGCAGGAATATCTGATCAGATTATTTTACCATAATCAGAGCATCCTTAAGATTGTCGGAAGGGGTGAATAGGGGCTAAAATCGGCCTAATTATCCTGCCGTGTGAACCAGGCTTTAGCCCGGCTTTCTAGGATTTTCCAGAAAGAGATGGTCAACTTTCTGGCTATCAAAGAGCAGGTACTTTTAACATGCATCTCATAATTGTAAAGCAATACAACTAAATTCTAGGCTGTTCAGGTGAGGATTGTGCAACTGCCTTTATCAGGTTCCAGTGACTATGAAATGCCTGAAGAACATCAAAGATGCAGGTGATGCACAGCCCCCTGGCTCATTCTTGGCCCAACTGCATAGTGACCTTGACAACCCTGCAGGATTGGGTGCATTTAACATCATCGATGAGGAGGAAAGGGAGAGGAGGCTAGGTGAAGCCCACAAGAGAGGTTCTTTGGTCCCGGTACAGGACACAGGTACATTTGTTTTGATTGGCTGCTAAGTATCAGTCAAAGACAAATAAAGTCCAGTCTTAGTTTGATTGAAATGTTATTTCCACAGGGAGTCAATCAATAAAACTTAATAATTTCCTTTGTGCCATGTTTAGGTAATGGAACCTTATCTTGATGGCCTCCAGGACAGCCTTGACAGAAGGTTGCAAAACCTCAATATCATGGGAGCCTTTCACGTGTTGGGGCCCCAAGCAGTCAAGGAGGATGATTCCATCAGCTTGGAAAACATCAAGACCCTGTCCACCAAATTCCTGCAGCAACCGGACTGTCATGCACTGCAAGAATGGTCATCTTTTAAGCAGCATATGCTGACTGGAGCATTCAAGGTAAATTAGACACAATGCAAGTTCTTCAGAAACATGACTGAGGAGCCCTGCTTAATTGCCTACTGTCTGTGTTGTAATGTTTCAGGATATGGACCAGCTTACCATAATGAGCAAACTGTCATCCCAGCACGATGAGTGGTATCAAATCTACCCCTCCCTCAGTAAGCTGGCAGCCATTACCCTTACAGTGCCAATCTCAAGTGTCAACTGTGAGAGAGATTTCTCCACCATGAATAGGGTAAGACATTTCAGTGTTATGTGAAATGAAAGATTGTTTGGCTATCAATATCCCTCACTTCACTCATTTTTTAAAATTCTTTTATAGGTGAAAACAGACTTAAGGAACAGGCTGCAGGGGGACCATCTAGCAGCATGTATGCTGCTCAGCATCAATGGGCCATCTCTTTCTGAATTCCCCTATAACCGAGCCTTGGAGTTATTTTTCCAAAAACCAAGAAAAATTAAATGAGCACAGCAAGGCTGCCAACTTTGCCACTGAGGCAAAGATGCAATTTGTTTCATTATGAATGGTTTCATTCTCTAATTTGAGTTTTTGGTTTCTCTATGATTGAAGAATTTCTTGTTCAGACCGACCTGCCCCCACTGCTAAAAAAAAGTAGTACTTTCATTCAGAGACTGGGGTCCATGTCCCATTCTTGTCCCGTGTGTCACTTAAACGTAATTCTTTAAACCCTGCCCATGATCTTTCCCTAACCTTAACTAAGTGGTTTTACCCTGGAACATCTGGCTGAGCGTGAGACTATGTTGCGAAAACAGCTCAAGAACATTTGTGAAGAACTGAACTACTAATCTATACTGATTTATAAAGTTATAAAATCTGGACTTACTGAGCCTTTCTGCAGTTCATCACAGCTGGAATCAGTCTCAGTTTTCCCTCCAGTGATGTGTTGTACTTCTTCAGGTCCAACTCATCCAGAACCTCCTCTGACATCTGCAGCATGTAGGCCAGAGCTGAGCAGTGGATCACAGAGAGTTTCTTCTCTGATCTCTTGTCTGACTTCAGGAACTCTTGGATCTCCTGATGGACTGAGTGGTCGTTCATCTCCGTCAGACAGTGGAAGATGTTGATGCTTCTGTCAGGAGAGATCTTTTTACTGTTCATCTCCTTCAGGTTGTTGATGGCTCTCTGGATGATTTCTGGACTGTTGTCTGTCTGACCCAGCAGGCCTCCTAAGAGTCTCTGGTTGGACTCCAGAGAGAGGCCATGAAGGAAGCGGACAAACAGGTCCAGGTGGCCATTTTTACTCCTCAGGGATTTATCCATGGCTCTCTTCAGGAAGACATCCAGGGATGGGTAATGGTCATTGTCCCTGTCATCATCACCACCATCATCTTTATCCACGGGTGGGGAATGGTCATTGTCCCTGTCATCATCACCACCATCATCTTTATCCACAGGTGGGGAATGGGCATTGTCCCTGTCATCATCACCACCATCATCTTTATCCACGGGTGGGGAATGGGCATTGTCCCTGTCATCATCATCACCATCATCTTCATCCACAGACTGGTAATGTTCTATGTCCCTGTCATCATCATCCAGAGATAAATCAATGTTCTTGTATTTCCAGTCTTCTCCCAGGAAGTCCTCCAGTACCTGTGTGTTCCTGTTGGTGTAACAGTGGAACAGGTAGACTGCAGCCAGAAACTCCTGAACGCTCAGATGAACAAAGCAGTAGACTGTTTTCTGGAAGAGCCCACTCTCTGTTTTGAAGATCTCTGAACAAACTCCTGAGTACAGCGAGGCCTCTGTGACATCCAGACCACAGCGCTCCAGGTCTTCTTGGTAGAACATGATGTTTCCTTTCTGCAGCTGTTCAAACGCCAGCCTCCCCAGCTTCAGAAGAACTTCCCTGTCAGCCTCCGTCAGCTCCTGTGGACTCGTCTCATGTCCCTCAGCATACTTGAGTTTCTTCCTCTTTGTCTGAACCAGCAGGAAGTGTGAGTACATGTCAGTCAGGGTCTTGGGCAGCTCTCCTCTCTGGTCTGTAGTCAACATGTGGTCCAGAACTGTAGCAGTGATCCAGCAGAAGACTGGGATCAGACACATGATTTGGAGGCTCCTGGATGTCTTGATGTGGGAGATGATTCTGCTGGACAGCTCTTCATCACTGACTCTCTTCCTGAAGTACTCCTCCTTCTGGTCGTCAGTGAAGCCTCGTACTTCTGTTACCCTGTCAACACACGCAGGAGGGATCTGATTGGCTGCTGCAGGTCGGGAAGTTATCCAGACGAGAGCCGAGGGAAGCAGCTTCCCCTCGATGAGGTTTGTCAACAGCACGTTGACTGATGACTTCTGTGTGACATCAGAAACAACCTTCCTCTTGTTGAAATCCAGTGAAAGTCTGCTTTCATCCAGGCCGTCAAAGATGAAGAGAACTTTAGAGCCAGCGAGCTGCTCTGCTGTGAGCTCCTGTAATGATGAATAGAAAACACGGAGCAGCTCCAGAAGACTGTACTGCTCATCTTTGATCAAGTTCAGCTCCCTGAAGGAAAGAGGAATCACCAGATCCACATCTTGGTTTTCCAAACCCTCGGCCCAGTCCAGACAGAACTTCTGCACTGAGAAGGTTTTTCCAACGCCAGCTACGCCGATCATCATAACGACTCTGATGTGTTTCTGTTGGTCAGGTAAGGCTTTAAAGATGTCGCAGCACTTGATTGGAGAGTCATGGAGGGTCTCCATCTTGGAAGCTGTCTCAAGCTGCCTCACCTCATGTTGGGTATTAACTTCTTCACTCAGTTCGTCTGTGATGTAGAGCGCAGTGAAGATCCTGTTGAGGGGGGTTCCACTTCTTGTTTCATCTACTCCTTCAGTTACATGTTCATATATCCCCTTCACAAGGATCTTATGTTTATGTGTACCAGCGTACACTGTGAGAAAATACAAAAAGTCTATTCATTAATTGATTGTATATATCAATTTAAAACAAATGAAAATGGAGGACTTAGATTTCTTTAAATGTAATGACTACACATGAAGAATCCTGTTTTCAGACATCATCAGACAGATGTGTAATCTTACTTGTTCTGGATCTTTCTCCACACAGGGGACAGCAGGAGTCTCCTGATGAAGCAGACTTGTCCCAGTATGAGGTGATGCACTGTCTGCAGAACCAGTGTCCACAGCTGGTAGAGACTGGATCCTTCAGGACACCCTGACACAAAGCACAGCAGGACGGCTGCTCCTCCTCAGATACATAAGACATCTCCTCTCTGTGGACACAAAGACATGTATTTTAAAATGAAAAACCTTTTATAAGTTATTGTAACAAAACATTGTACCAACAATGTCTAGATGATCATAGAGCAGAAAGCTGCCACCTGCTGTTTTGGTTCATGAATTGCAAAATGTCAGGATGAAGGGGACTATAGATCAAGTGGTGTGGTTATCAATAAATACTCTCTCGGGCAATCACATCACTGTTTGAAGCCATAGACTGTCCAAAATATGGATGTAGTCTCCGTGCCGTCACCCATAGGTTTCTGAAGAACCAAAATGAAGCTCAAAGTGGGCAGCTCCCAGTGGCTCTGTAGGCCAATTCAAAAATGGGCAAAAAGGTGGAGCATGGATGGAGCTGAGGTGGGCTGAATGAAGACAACAGCCTACAGTCTTGGGGGCAAGTGTCTGCGGAACTGAAGAATGGGGGAATGGGCAGGGGTGGAGCAGAAGACGTCAGGCGGACGGCCTGAGGGGCAGGGTAGAGGGCCGGGCTGAAGGCCCCAGGCAGACGGGCAAAGCACCTATGGTGGATGATCAGGAAGTCACAGATGTAGGTGAAATAGCTCATAACTTGGGACAACAGAGGCTCTGGAACTTCGGGCAACAGAGGCTCTGAAACCTGGGGCAACAGGGGCTCTGGAACTTGGGACAACAGGGGCTCTGGAACTTGGGACAACAGGGGCTCTGGAACTTGGGACAACAGGGGCTCTGGAACTTGGGACAACAGGGGCTATGGAACTTGGGACAACAGGGGCTATGGAAGTTGGGGTGACATACGCTCTGGAACTTGGGACGACATAGGCTCTGGAATTTGGGACAACAGAGGCTCTGGAACTTGGGACAACAGGGACTCAGGAACCTGTGGGAGTGGGACTCATGCTCGATGTTAGGTGATGGCATCACAGCTCACGTTCTCTAGGAACAACTTCAGAACACTTCAGGTGTCGTAGTTCAGACTGGAGATGCGGGTTTGGTGATCCCCTGGATGTTATCACAGAGCACTTTACACTTTCTGCTAACGTGACTTGCTTCCTGATTTCCCAAACTACAGAGCAGCCTGAGGCCAAAATCACAGAACGCATGTGCATTATGCAAAAACATTAGTGCCTTTAAAATAAATTTGGATTACCTCGCTTTTATCATGTTTATTTTGACACCCTTATTGTGAAGTAGATTTTAATAAAATCACAGATTTCATAGTGTAGAAAAAAAGCTATTGAACCTTAACTGTCCTCATATCCAATATGTTCAGCTTACAGTAAAAACTGTCTCTTACTTTGTGTCTGAGGGTCCAGGTTCATCACAGCCAGATACTACAGACTCTGCTTCGTCCTCCTCTTCCTCTACATCACTCATCTTCTGATGTCTGAGAGGAGACAAGCACACAATAACCATGGTGGTAATATGAAGACATTACTTCCACTTCTAGCCTGATGTCGTCAGAATATGAGTCTGATACTGCTCCACAGGGCTGTGATTATGGGGCGTGTTTCAACCGAACCAGGAAAGAAAATGTGTGTGGCAATGTGTATACATACGTGATCGCGGTTCTCTGTTCCTCTTTTAAAATGAATACGCTGTCGATATCTTCTATAACAGACACAATGGCAGTCATCTTTGTTGTAAACTAATTCAACCCAAGCACTCTTTGGTGACATGGTTGATTACGTTACTGTTGACCATCTGTCCATCATCGTATAAAGCCCGCCCTGATAATTTGATTGGTCCGAACAGCTCTGGTTCGAGCATAGTTGCACCACAACGGATCAAGTCCATAACGAACTTCCCAACCTCAAATGTTGTGGGCGGGGCTAAGTTCGGCTGGCATCCAGGCTATTCCACTTCATCAAGGAGACAGTAAATCTGATCTATAACAAATACTTTAAACCACTCTTTCACTTTGTGTCCAGGAACTTTCATATTTGATCAATTATAATATGTTTTAATCATCCAGCCTTACATAATTAAACTCTTGGTGAACAACTTTTCTTCTCTACAGCAATGTATTTATGTTTAATATTTTCATTAACGCGTCATACTGTTTCTCTATGACATATTGTTTTCCTCTCTCCATTCATTGTCGGTTTACTTTTTTTATGAACATGCAGTAACAAGAAGAGGATGTAAACATTTGGTTTATACAAAATACAGTATGTATCTTACTTTGTGTCTGAGGGTCCAGGTTCATTACTAGGGTCTGGAGGATCCTCTTTAGACCGGCCCCTCTTCATAGACATCCTGTACACTCAAGACTCTGATGCGTCCTCCCCTTCCTTCTCTTCCTCCACATCACTCATCTCCTCACGTCTGAGAGGAGACACACACAATAACCATTATTTCTATAGTTTAAACACTCTCTTAATGTCTATAAACACTTAGGGCGTGCAGCGCCTGGTGCAGGTGTGTTTAGGGCGTGTACGAATCCACTTTTGCTAGTTTATCGGCGGAAAAAAGGGTCCGTGTGCCGGGGTCATGGTTCTAAAGGGTTGTACTTAGTGTCTTCATTAATCAGAGGGGTGTTTTGGGCGTAACATGCAATCAACCAATCAGAGATCATCTCCCATTCCCTTTAAAAGCCAGGCGCGTTTGGACCTTGGAGCATTGCTGTTATGATGGAGGATTTACACCGTAATATTTTTATTTGTAATCTTCTGCATGTGTGTGTGCTGCTGTGCGTCCCTGTGTGTGTAACAAGCATAGTGTGCGCGCTGTGCACGAGCCTAGGAGCATTTTACTAATGCTCTGTTAAAATAACAATTGTTCAAAAGAAAACTCCATGTCCAATATTAAATGAAGTTAACTGTTGACATAATCCAGTAACGTGAGCTATTTAAATGAGCTGATACATGGTTACACCTGATTGGCTCTGACCAGTGTATCTCTGTGTGGACTTGGTCCAGTATGTGTAATCCTCAGAGAGCTGTCTGTGTATGTGTATGTATATGTTCACCTTTTATTTACAACAAACATTCACCTAACCCAGAGAGGAAGCAACACCATCTTAAAATCAATAGAAAGCTGCTAAAACTTTGAGTTGGAAAATAATTTAAATAAATCAGGATGATTAGGATGTAAAAGAAAACACAGATATGTAAAGTACAAGTAGAGGTGATTTTAATGGGGAGGCTGTGTTTATATTTGATATCTTAGTATCAAACTGTGGTGGAAGAAGTATTCAGATTACTGCAGTAAAAGTACTAATACCACACTGTAATAATACTCTGTAACAGTTAAAGTCCTGCAGGAAAAATGTTACTTCAGTAAAAGTGTGTAAGTATCATCAGGAAAATGTAGTTAAAGGGTTAAAACATTGTAGAAAGTGTAAAGGATCCAACCAGTTGTGTGTTTAATGGTCTACACACACACACACACACACACACACACACACACACACACACACACACACACACACAAACATGATGTCAGCTGGACTTGTAGCCGTTATATTGTTGGTTAGTTTACTTTAGAATCAAACATCAGATTTTATAAACTACATGTGTTTTGTGTGCAAGAATATTAATGTGTAAAGTAACTAGTAACTAAAGTAACTAGTAACTAAAGCTGTAACAGATGAATGTAGTGGAGTAACTAAAGTAACTAGTAACTAAAGCTGTAACAGATGAATGTAGTGGAGTAACTAAAGTAACTAGTAACTAAAGCTGTAACAGATGAATGTAGTGGAGTAACTAAAGTAACTAGTAACTAAAGCTGTAACAGGTGAATGTAGTGGAGTAACTAAAGTAACTAGTAACTAAAGCTGGAACAGATGAATGTAGTGGAGTAACTAAAGTCCAATATTTCTCTCTGAAATGTAGCGGAGTAGAAGTAGAAAGTGACATGAAAAGAAAAGACTCCAGTAAAGTACAAGTACCTCAACATCTGGACTGAAGTACAGTACTGGAGTACATGTAGCCTATTAAAATGTCTATGTGTACCGTGTTTATAGCCGTGTGCTGTGTGTGTGTGTGTGTGTGTGTGTGTGTGTGAGAGAGAGGAGTTAACTTCCTGAATCACTTCAAGTTGATTCTGAAGTAGCACAGCGTGCCAGTGAAAGCAGTGCTCTGTTTATTTAAATGTGAAAACTCAGTCAAAATATTTTATCCCTAAATTAAACCACAATAATAAACGTGATTATCATTCCGGCCGTTATATAATCATTAATACATTATATAATCATTAATACATTATATAATCATTAATACATTATATAATCGTGCAGCTCTTACCTGAAACCAGGAAGTGCCAGCGGGACCCGTTCAGCAGCTGCTCTTCTTCTTCTTCACATTAAACATGTTGGAGTCACACAAAAACACCTGAGCGCGTGACACAGAAACAGCTGAGCGCGTGCTTCTTACCGGACAGACCGTTTAAATTCCTCCCGAGTCTCCTCCGTCCCTCAGACCCCGGTGTGTTCTGGAGGATCTGGAGGAGGAGCCTCGTGCACTGTAAAAAATGAAGGTGTGGTGCATGAAGTCAAAAATGACCCGGATGATCATATGCTTCATACCTTCGTTTATGACGCTTGTGTTTTAACTTTTTCAATGTTTTTGTTTATGTTTTGTTTGCATTTCTATTTTTCGACGTTTTGGCGCATTTTTGTTTTTTTTTCCCAAAAGAAGATTTTGACATTTTTGACAAATGAAATGAAAGGCGATCTTTTTGGACATATTTTTTGCTTTCAATGCACACACACACACACACACACACACACACACACACACACACACACACACACACACCAAACTTGTGAAATTAAATCTGTTCCTTCATTTATTTAAAGCTTTTCTTATGTTTTGAACACTAGTTTAACTCTGGTTTATCTGGTTAATAATCTATGATGATGGTGTTGTAAATTAACATAAATACATCCATACAACTGTTAACACCCAGATATTATCTCTTAGAGGTACTTGTGGTTCCCTCGGGGGAAAGTTATCTCAGATGATCTAACGGTTCCATCTCTGATCTGAGATGTCTGTGAACAATAACAATAAAGTTGTAGTTGAGTTTGAATGTCCTTCTTTAACCAACAGCTCCAGCTGCTGTCTAAAAGACAACACTACACCACCAATCACTGCTTCCTCCTCAGACTTCTTTATTCTCACCTTCACAGCAAACACACAAATCACTCACAAACACACAAGTACATCAAGTATAATGGAGGCTGCTAGTCTTCCTGTTTGGGGGGTTAATAGTACTCCATAATAGAAGTCCAACCAGGACTTTACATCTGACCACTGCACATATACTGTAATACACTGGTTCTCAAGCATTTTTCACTAATGTTCCCCTTTGAACAGTGTTTTTAAGCCATGTACCCCCTAACCAGTCTCTATAAAGAGGAAGAAGACAGCGATGTCAGAGATAGATT